>NC_060130.1:568397039-568700070 GCF_021461395.2 Schistocerca americana
TGGAGGGGCAGGCGTGGGGCGAGATGATTGCCCCACACGTACGTCGTATTCCATCAACTCTGGGGAAGAGTCAGATGAAGCCTCACGTAAAACAACATCCGCATGGTCAGACGGTTTCCCACGGGATTTGACCCGCTGTTGCTGCTCAACAGGAGCTTTCTGCGGTTTGGTGGGCTTTGGGGGAGCCGACGCAGGAGTGGTAATTGCCGTACTGGGATTCGGAACAGCCACAGCTGTTGGAGGTGCCAGGGGCTGGCCCAAGTTCGCCACTTTACCTTTGTCTGCCGTTCGAGTTGGGGCTACCGGCTCTGAAACACTGGCTGCGTTGCAAGTACACTGACAGCAGCATGTATTAGTGGCAACACTCACCACCTCTGTCTGCGTTGAGGCATCGGCTTTTGGAGTAGGCTTCTGAACCAGGGATGCAAAAGATTTAGCAAATGTGGGAGGTTGCATCGACTTATAGATCTTCTTGGCCTCACCATAGGGGATACGCTGAGTTGTTTTAATTTCCTGGACTTTGCGGTCCTCTAAAAGTATTCGGCAGTCCTTACTCCAAACAGGGTGGTTTCCTGAGCAATTGATGCAGTTGGCTGGATACGAGCAACCAACTCCTTCATGAGCAGCCTTACCACAGTTGCCACAAGTCAGTTCGCCTTTACACCCTAAGGTGGTATGCCCAAAACGCTGGCATTTAAAACAGCGCATTGGGGTTGGGAAATAAGGCCTCACATTAAAGCGAAGGAAGCCAGCTTTAACATGTTCAGGAAGTTTAGTACTATTGAAAGCCAGAATGAAGGAGTCGGATTTGACAAGATTGCCATCAACCCTCTTCATGATATGTTGGACATCAACAATAGCGTCCGGAGCCTACTCATGTAGCAGTTTTTCTTTGGGAATGTCGACTAGATCCCGGTATGTCACAACACCTTTGCCGTAATTCAAGGTGCTGTGCAGTTCAGAGTCTATGGCATACTCTCCAAGGCATTTAACAGCTTGGAGGTTGGTTGCTTGCTGGGAAGTGGAAGTTTCCACTAGCAAGGTCCCATTACACTTCACTGATTTTAAGGCGCCACAGATGCCCTCCAAACCCTTTTGCATATAGAAGGGGGAAACCTTCTCAAAATTACCCTCCATCCATTTTTCCATTAAGAAACACGTTCTGATTACCAGAATGCATTCTGTTACGAAAGACTTGACTTGTAAAAGATGGGCCGTAGTCAGGGGGACTGACTGCACGAGCTCTCTTCAGAGACTGGGTGTTAGAACCGTCCAATGGCCCACCCTTTCCGCAGGGAGGAGGAAAAGGATCCATCTCGGTCCCATGAGCAGCTATGGAACTAGAAGTCAACCTAGACAGAGTCCCGCGTGCCTAGGTAAGCCTTATACAACTGAGGTGTGGCAGGTTCCCAAGAGGTTGCCCGCTAACGACTGTTCTACCTCAACAGCCATGCATCTCATTAGTGCGCAGCACACCTTGAGACTGAGGGGTTGTTTAAAGAGGTTTATGCCATCCTCGCGATCCGGGCGGTCAAGCCAAGATCCCCATTCCCTGAGACACACAACGTTCCACCGCCGCGCTGCACGGTGGTCGCTGAAGTATGCCCAGAGCTTACAGTGACAGGGGACTAGCGGCGCTTACCAGTCCCCAGCTCAGGAACCCCGGGGTCGCCAAGCCCGTACCCAGCAATGGAATGCTGAACCCCTGGGGGCATCTGGCTATTGGTCTCAGGAGGTGGATGCGTACCCTTTTGGTTGTTTTCCGGGAGACGTTTCCGCCAGAGTAAAGGCTGGATGGCGGGGTACTACCGGAAGCCCCTTGCAGCCACAGCTTCCGATCCAGCGAAGCGTCTACACTCCTGCCTCCCCCGCCGCTGTTGCTTTCCCTACGCGAAACAGTTCGTCGCTTTGGTGGGGGAGGAATGTCCCGGCGTAACGACAAGCGCCGGCAAGACGATCAAGAACGGAAGAGCAAAATGGGCTGTGATAAGACGTCAGCCAATAGTACATTGAAGAAACCCCTCTCTTGGACGACACCAAAGCAGGAACGTTCTCTACACGAAGAGAATATAAGCGCCACATAGCCTTGTCGCGGCCGGAGTGGAAGACGAGCGGTCATATAAATGCTACAGCAGTGACTTCTGATCTGTATTGTTTTGTTTGTATTGAAATTGTATATACCGAAGGACATTAATTATTTGCATGTCGACATATGCTTGCGACACACCTTTATGAATACACAGAGTTAAGATTGTCATTTTAGCCTACTGTAATAAACTCCATTAATACGATTTGATTGAATTGGTGACTATTGATGCGATAAAACAGCTTCCTAGGCACCCTATATTAGACGAGAGGGCAGGATACAATAATGAGCTTCTTGTAGTACTCTATTCCTCGCATCACTTCACCCTGGTCATAATTTGGTTTCTCAGTACAGCAAACCATCCAGCATAAAAATCGGTAACTGCTTAAAATACTGCTTATATTCGTCATTCGCTCCCTGTGCAGCTCGCCATTCCTTATGCTACTTCCCCCCCCCCCCCCCCTCCCCATCCCAATATGTGCCAGCTGGTGTGGCTGGGCAGTTTTGGCGCTACAGTCTGGAACCGCGCGACCGCTACGGTGGCAGGTTCTAATCCTGCCTCGGGCATGGATGTGTGTGATGTCCTTAGGTTAGTTAGGTTTAAGCAGTTCTAAGTTCTAGGGGACTGATGACCTCAGAAATTAAGTCCCATAGTGCTCAGAGCCATTTTGAGCCCCAATAAGTAATATTGCTACTTTTCTACTTAAGTCATTAGCGTTTCGTGCTTCTTCGGAGGTTTATGCGTGACTTCAAATTCTAATTTACTCATTCTTCCTGCGCATCGCGTCTATCTGTTAGAGAAATCCTTTAACTCCCACAACCATTTTAATGCCACATGATGTGTTGTTACTCTGACCTTTTTAATATACAGATAACATTGGAAATGCGTGAGTAACATCTCTTTCTCAATTGTGGAATAACTTCTTTCTGCAGAACTTATTTGTCTTGGTGCGTAAACTGCAGGGTGTTGTGTGCCTTCTACCTCTTGTGACAACACACAGCCAAGTGCATGGTCTGATGACTCACATAATAAAACAGATTCTTTATTGAAATCCGGAGATACCAAAGTTGGACTCTATGTTAAAGCTTCTTTTAACTCCTCAAAATCATGCAGGCGCTCTTCTGACAACGCAAATTGAGTGCACTTTTTAAACCATTTTGTCAACTGTCTGGCAATATCCGAAAATCCTTTTACGAATTGGTGGTAACAGTTCATGAGAACTAAGAATGATGGTAGCTCCTTTACAAATTCTGGTACAGGACATTCACGTAGAGCTCTAATTAAACTTGGGTCCGCCTTAGCCCCGTCGTTGCTTATGACCTAGGTATGCTACCTCTTCCATCACAGAATTACACTTTTCTGTACTCAATGTTAACTTCGCTGCTTTTAACCTTAGGAATACTTCCCTTAAACGTTGCATATGCTGTTCCATATATTTACCACATGTGATTACGGCATCGAGATACACTATGCGTTGCTGTGGTTTTGAACCTCTGAGTCCTCCGTCAAACGATCTCTGAAATGTTTCAGGAGCATTTTTTAATCCAAATGGCGTTCGTCTGAATTCGTAGTGTCCCCACAGCGCCGAAAACGCTGTTTCGTGTCGATTCTGTAGTGCAGCCTCTGTCTGATGAGGCTATTGAAATTCGTTGTTGAAAACTATTTGCATTGACGTAAATAATACAATATTTCTTTGATGTTTGGCTAATGGTAGGCATCTTTTATGGTTTTCGCATTTAGATGTCTGATGTCTCTAGTCACAAAAAACCTGTATTTCCGTGTTCCATACGTTGATTTTATTGTTTCTTGGTACAAAGACTGCTCTTGAGACCATGCACCAATACTTTCTTCAGTTATTCCATCTTTCAGCTGTTGAATGGTAAATTTCTCCCAAATTGGTTGTAAATACCTACATATTCTGCATGATTTGAGGTAGACTGGTGATTCATTTCCCACTGGTATGCAGTGCTATGAAATATGCGCAGCTGGTAATAGTCCATTTGGAATAAATAAATCCTTAAATTCCTAAAATAATTTTTCAATTTGCTCTCTACTGTTTCCCTCTAGGTTCTTCACGTTTCTTTGTAATGCAGTTTCAGTGGAATTTAGCAAACTATCCGTGGCTGACACCCCTCGTGTCTCTGTCCTCTTCCTCCAAGATATCCATATTTGCAATTAAGAACCCCTTGTCCTCAGCGCTAAAATATTCTGTTCAAAACAAGTACTTTATTGCACCCTTTATTTCTTGTACGCGTATAGTACCTGTTTTAACTAAGAAACCTGCCTGATCTGATACCTCATTCTCTCATAATTGTTCCACCACACACAAAACTCCTACCGGCAAGCTAGACTCAACATTGAGTCAAAGTGAATTCCCAGTATCCTTAGGTACAGAATCGGGCGAATCAAGTCTTAGTGTGATCGTTCGCCGTTTAATCGCTTCGTCTTTCACGATAGGCTACTCTCGCAACATCGCTACACTGGCAATGGCGTAACCTAACCCTAATATTATTCCGTCTAGTTCCGCTCTATGTTACCGAAGATAGATTATGGCACAACGCTGATATAAGAAATCTAATCCCACAATCATGTCATAGCCTTCAGTCACATGTGGTACAAACTCTACACATTTTTAAAATCGAACCGCATTCAGCCAAAAGTCAATGCCCATCGATCTTATATGTGTGACATCCTTATCCCCGATGTCTTTAGCGTGGTGGGTCCCATTGCGTACATTCCACCAGATGACCACTGGCGAACGACCCCTGTGTCCAATAATATCCTGCAACACTTTCTTCCCAATACTCCTCCTATCGCACAGTCCACCTCAGCATACCATTTCGTAGCATCCAAGCTCACTGATAATGACCGCAGGTGTGCCTGGGGTGCCCGTTGACGTTTAACACCTTTTTCTTCCTTGATTATCTACTTATAAAACTACTTTTGACTCTTACTTTATCCACACCACCCTGAGGCTTACACGCCCCGTTCGTCCAAACCTGAAACATTTTATATTAGCTGGAAACCTTGCCCGTTTACCCTGCATGCCTTTCGGCAAATCTATCTCCTCACAGTCTATCCTCAATTGCACTGATGCGCGCAACAACGTACGACCGACTGTCCGTACACATCTTAAAATATCTGTATGCAACTCTCTTAAAAAAAGCATCGAGTGCCCTCTGCTCAGCTTCTTGCAAAACAATTTCATTGATTGCTGCACACTGTCGTAATTCGTAAATACATCCACTAATTTTCTTTATCCTATCCGCAGATCCTTCTAGTTTCCGTATTTCTCTTAGTTATTACCCCTAAGTGTTCCCTGTAGTGTCTGGCACTATTTCGTTTCGTATCCCTCTGAATTAACCCTTCTTTAAATTCTTCGAAACTTGTGGCTCCCTGAAGAGGTCCTGTATACCCTACACAAGTTCTAGCTTCCCCTGTTAGTCTCAATTTTGCAGCAGTCAATATACCCTTATCAAATCAATCTTCCATCTGAGCCAGATATCCAAGGTCTCCAACAAAGGGTCGCACATCCTCAGTTTTCCTGCCAGAAAAACATGCGACTGACCAGTCTACATCCCACTGTCACGATCGCGACTCTACCAACCCAAGCAGATCTGTATCATCCGCTGTCAGTTATGCTACCTTTTCTAACAATTTGAGTACTGCTTCCGGCTCTGACATACCTTAGTCTCTGGTTCTGTCGCAGCACTGTCCTTGACAAATCTCATTTTGAGAACTACACTCACAACAAAATAAAACGTACTATAGTAGTTTAATTCTTATATCTAATCATGAACCATCCCGACTCCCAGCATTACCTTGCCATGTACCCCTAACGATTACATGTACGGCGCTTTATCGGAACTGATTCCATACATGGCGCTCGGTGGTTCTCAAGGTTACATTGTGCGCATCTAACAGGCACTAACCAACCATGACATACAGTACTTCTAAAACTAGACAAATCCATTTAGTTCTCTATTCAGAATAAAGCCTACTTTACAAAATTCACGGCCATCAAACGCTTTCCCCATGACCGAAATAGAATCATAATTTTTGGATTCACCGTACCGTACGCTGTAGGGTCAGACGTTGCTCTAAGAAAGCGACGTCAGTGATCTGACACCAGCGTTAAATGACCTATGGATTGTCACCCATGGAGAGCTAAGTAAGACGTTGACAGTGGATTTGTTTAATTAACTTTTTTATTCTGGCCTTCAGGCGCAATACATCCTGAACATCTTGGCGGAGGCATCCAGTTGCCTCTCATGCAAACAATAGACGACCAGCATTTCTGCCCCCACTATTGTTATCGTGCAGGGAATGTATTGACTGACTCTTGCCGCTGGTTTACTTTACACCCGACCAGAATCTCCTTGGGTTTTCTGCAATATTTCGTGACAGAGATTCTTTGTGCAAACTATTAAAAGTATCTCGCACTAAAGTTCGCACTTAACTTCGAGCTTCTATAAAACTCAGCCAATATTGGAAATTTTATGTTCTTTTAAATTTGGCATTCATATGTCGGCTTAGCAGCAGCAGTACACCTACAGCCTATCTCGTTTGTTGGAGCAGCACATACAGATGTTCCTGGACTCTAACTCCCGCCATCACAATCACCTGCAACACTCGTTGTGCTGATACAATGGCATACCTCACCTATGAAAGTGATACTATTCTTCTTTAATTATAAGCTAAATGTCAGTGGTACGAATTGTGTGGTTATAGGCACGTTCTAGGGTCGTGAGTTCAACATGATGGTTGTTGTTGTCGTCTTCAGTCCAGAGAATGGATTGATGCAGCTCTCCATGCTACTCTACCCTGTGCAAGCTTCTTCAACTCTCAGTATCTACTGCAACCTACATCCTTTTTAATCTGTTTCGTGTATTCATCTCTTGGTCTCCCTCTACGATTTTTACCATCCTCGCTGCCCTCCAACACTAAATTGATGATCCAAAAATGGTTCAAATGGCTCTGAGCACTATGGGGCTTAACATCTGTGGTCATCAGTCCCCTAGAACTTCGAACTACTTAAACCTAACTAACCTAAGGACATCACACACATCCACGTCGGAGGCAGGATTCGAACCTGCGACCGTAGCGGCCACACGGTTCCAGACTGAAGCGCCTAGAACCGTACGGGCACACCGGCCAGCTATTGGTGATCCCTTGATGCATCAGAATATGGCCTACCAACCGATCATTTCATCTAGTCAAGTTGTGCCAGAAAATTCTCTTCTACCCAATTCTATTCCATACATCCACATTAGTTATGTGATCTAGGCATCTAATCTTCAGCTTTCTTCTTTAGCACCACATTTCGAAAGTTTCTATTCTCTTCTTGTCTAAACTATTTATCGTCCACGTTTCACTTCCATTCATGGCTACACTTCATACAAATATTTTCAGAAACGACTTCCTGACACTTAAATCTATATTCGATGTTAACGAATTTCTCTTCTTCAGAAACGCTTTCCTTTCCATTGTCAGTCTACATTTTATATCATCTCTAATTTGACCATCATTAGTTATTACGCTCTCCAAATAGCAAAACTCATTTATTACTTTAAGCGTCTTATTTCTTAATCTCAATCCCTCAGCATCACCCGATTTCATTCGACTACATTCCATTCTCTTCATTTTGCCTTTGTTGATGATCATCTTATATCCTCCTTTCGAGACACTATCCATTCCGTTCAGCTGTTCTTTCAGGTCCTCTGCTGTCTCTGACAGAATAACAATGTCATCCGTGAACCTCAAAGTTTTTATTTCTTCTCCATGGATTTTAATTCCTACTCCAAATTTTTCTTTTGTTTTCTTTACCGCTTGCTCAATATACAGATTGACCCTCAACTCTTATAACTGCCATCTGGTTTCTGTACAAATTGTAAACAGCCTTTCGCTCCCTGTATTTTACCCCTGCCAGCTTCAGAATTTGAAAGAGAGTATTCCTGTTAACATTGTCGAATGTAATTTTCACATTTGTCGACACCTGCTTTCTTTGGGATTTTAATTATTATATTCTTCTTGAAGTCTGAGGGTATTTCGCCTGTCTCATACATCTTGCTCACGAGATGGTAGACATTTGTCAGGGCTAGCTGTCCCAAGGCTGTCAGTAGTTCTAATGGAATGTTGTCTACTCCCGGGGCCTTGTTTCGACTCAGGTCTTTCAGTGCTCTGTCTAACTCTTCACGCAGTAGCATATCTCCCATTTCATCTTCATCTACATCCTCTTCCATTTCCATAATTTTGTCCTTAAGAACATCGCCCTTGTATAGACCCTCTATATACTCCTTCCATCTTTCTGCTTTCTCTTCTTTGCTTAGAACTGGGTTTCCATCTGAGCTCTTGACATTCATGCAAGTGGTTCTCTTTTCTCCAAAGGTCTGTTTAATTTTCCTGTAGGCAGTACCTATCTTACCCCTAGTGATATACGTCTCTACATCCTTACATTTGTCCTCTAGCTATCCCTCCGTAACCCTTATGCATTTCCTGTCGATCTCATTTTTGAGACGTTTGTATTCCTTTTTGCCTGCTTCATTTACTGCATTTTTGTATTTTCTCCTTTCATCAATTAAATTCAATACCTCTTCTGTTACCCAAGGATCTCTATTAAGCCTTGTCTTTTTACCTACATGATCCTCTGCTGCCTTCACTATTTCATCTCTCAAAGCTAATCATTCTTCGTCTACTGTATTTCTTGCCCCCATTCTTGTCAATCGTTCCCTAATGCTCTCCCTGAAACACTGTACATCCTCTCGTTCTGTCAGTTTATCCAGGTCCCATCTCCTTAAATTCCCACATTTTTGCAGTTTCTTCACTTTTTATCTATAGTTCATAACCAATAGATTGTGGTCAGAGTTCACATCTGCCCCTGGAAATGTCTTACAGTTTAAAACCTGGTTCCTAAATCTCTGTCTTACCATTATAAAATCTATCTGAAATATTCCAGTATCTCCAGGGTTTTTCCATGTATACAACCTTCTTTCATGATTCCTGAACCAAGTATTAGCTATGATTAAGCTATGCTCTGTGCAAAATTCTACCTGCGACTTCCTCTTTCATTCCTTACCCCCATTTCATATTCACCTACTACGAATCCTTCTCTTCCTTTTCCTACTATCGAATTCCAGAGACGAATTAAATTTTCGTCTCTCTTCACTATTTGAATAATTTCTTTTATCTCATCATACATTTCATCGATCTCTTCGTCACCTGCGGAGCTAGTCGGCATATAAATTTGTACTACTGTGGTAGGTGTCGGCTTCGTATCTATCTTGGCCACAATAATGTGTTCACTATGATGCTTGTAGTAGCTTACTTGCATTCCTACTTTTTACTCATTATTAAGCCTACTCCTGCATTGCCAGAACTTGATTTTGTATTTAGAACCCTGTATTCACCTGACCAGAAGTCTTTTTCTTCCTGCCACAGAGCTTCACTAATTCCCACTATATCTAACTTAAACCTATCCATTTCCCTTTTCAAATTTTCTGTCCTATGTGAGGAATATTTTACCCAAGAGTACGCCATCATCATTTAACCATACAGTAAAGCTTCATGCCCTCGGGAAAAATTACGGCTGTAGTTTCTCTTGCTTTCAGCCGTTCGCACTACCAGCACAGCAAGGCCGTTTTGGTTAGTGTTACAAGGCCAGATCAGTCAATCATCCAGACTGTTGTCCCAGCAACTACTGAAAACGCCGCTACCCCTCTTCAGGAACCACACGTTTGTCTGGCCTATAAACAGTTACCCCTCCGTTGTGGTTTCACCTTCGGTACGGCGATCCGTATCGCTGAGGCACGCAAGCCACTCCACCAACGGCAAGGTCCCTGGTTCTTGGGGGGTAATAGGAACATGATGGTAATGTCTGAAAATCCAAAACTCAGTGGCATGAAATTAGTGCTTTCAGACGATAGAGGGTTTGAATTACATCAGAACAATGTAAAGATATTGGCAATGCTCACTACTCAGATACCTGTAGTGTTACTGGGCTGTCATACGATATATAGGGACTACCCAAGAACACTGAAAGTATACAACAACGAGAATACCGTGCTGTTCTCCCACTTTCAGGTATCCATGTTTAAAAACTTTATGTGTGATAACATCTCGGATTGTGGGTGTATGTGCATGAATTTTTTGTATATGTAACGGAATGTGCTTACAAAGCTTACCCATTAGAACGCTTCAGTGGAAGCCTTTGCTACTAATTTAGATGAGTGTTGTGCTTCAGTATACAGCGTGCATGATTACTTGACATCAACACTACCCGACATTGCTGAGGTATTATGTGCATATTTCAACGTATTTGTATAATTACCATGCAAAGCTAGCTCACATTTTTAAAAATAAGTGAATCGTTATCTTTGTAGACTGTGTTTGCTTGCATCTGGAATAATGTACATCCAGTATGTATACCATACGTAATAGGTAATGCTGATCAATCATCGTAGCTGTGCCAGTAAGGTACTTGCACCAAGTCGAAATTGAGTAGTCCCATTCAGCTGCTCGACTCGCTGGGGATCACATTGTTGCTGCTCTCGCTCGCTTACGAGTAAGTAAAAAGACCTGCTCAAGCACGTTTGGTCTACAGTACCCGGACAGTAGAATCCATCTGCTTCTGCGCAAGAGAAGCTGTGCAGAGTGTGTAGGGGCCGGGGTGCCACTCTGTCTCGTTGCCGTCATAAAGTACCTGCCAGCTGAGGTGCTATAAATGGACGGAAACACAACATGCGACAACAAGAAGACGCGCATCATGCTGCGTTACTAGCAGCTCGCAAACTGCAGTGACTAGGAGCTCGGCAATCGGATGTCGGGTGTCACCATTCCACAGGGCTGTGTCCTGCAAAACATCAAGGCTTGCTGCTGCCGACGAAGACCAAGAAGAAAGGCTAAATGGCCGTCCCTCTCGCTCTCGGCCAGTCGCCACCCCACCCAGCACTGCGTGCTCACTGCAAGCAGTGGGCCCGGCCGGCATTTCGGCACGGCGCGCATATAAACAAACACCCCCAACTGGCTCAGCTATAATGACTGCTCATTTTTAAGAAAAAACACGTGTAAATCGTTTACAAAAATTATTTCATCGCATTCACAACCCACACATTGCAGTAGGGTGGGTGCTTGAGTACCTCCCACCTGAGTTGGCGTAATTTCTGCGTTACGACATTTGCTATGTACTGATTGGCTGCCGTACCTCTGTCGAATTGTGATCAGCGCAAAATTTGGCACGTCAGGCCAAACCGGTCTTTGACAGACATGCTGCCTCATACACGTTCTTCATTCTCCAGTGGAAGTCTACCGGTTCTTCTCCTTCAGCATCTCTGAAAAGAATAACAGTAAACTGGTCATGTTTGGATGCATTTGGTAATAATGTCCCCAAGGATAACGTTTCCGTATTTAATGCACGGGTGCCAGAAAGACACGAATGCTACACAAATCCCTTGTCTACATGTCGGTGCTTATTTAATTGTATCAGACTCAGGATATATTGCATATACGCTACAGCAACTATCTCAAATGCAGACCTTTTGTTCGAGCTTTGTAATATTGGGGAAACTGGTTAATAATACGTACGGTCGAATGTGACAGTCAGCTTTTGCTTTCTATTTTGTCTGTGAGTGGTGGCTGAAGTCTGCTACTGCTGACGCTTCATGTTGATCGACCAACATACAGAGCATGAATGACAAGCCCATCCAAAGGTTACTGTACCCAGATGAGTGATGAGGCTAGTCGTCTGCACTGCCACAGATATTTTGGTGGTGAAAAGAAATATTCTTAAATATCCATTTTTTATAAATTCATGAATTATAGTAATTAAAGTGAAGGTGACATTTGTAGATAGAGGCAGCCATGTTTGGGTGCGACATCATTTCTGGGTCATAAATTATGGTACTTAAGGGTGTGCAAGCTGTGTTGAAATAGTGAGTCATAAATTACAATAATTAAGGTGCAGATGAAGATCTGATAGCAACTTTGGGCATTAGATTATAGAAATTGAGATTAGCTGGATCATAAATTATAACTATTAAGACAAATTGGACTCTCTCCTTGCCCGTAGAATAATGACCCTCCCAATTTCCCACCGTTCATAACTCATTCCATTGAGCTAGGGAAGTAAGGGAAGGTTTTGGGTAAGAGAAGATAGTGACTCTGAATGTGATACATGCCATTGATAAGAAGATCTGGCAAGGATGGCGACTGGGCCAGCTCATACCTAGCCGCACAGCTTAGTGTGCATCTTGTGCGTGGTAAGTGTGGAGACTGGCACTGAGAAAAGAATGCAAATTCTTGCTGTAGGTTTAAACATTACTTTTTTTCAAAACAGTATTGTACACAAGGGATAAATTGAGTATGGTTGTACTGTTTTGACGAGACTGCTCTTATATTAAGGAGAACGAAGGCTTCTGTCTCCATTGGACCATCCCAGTTTAAATTTCTGTGGTTTCCCTAAGTTACTTGTGACAAATGCTTCTGCGATGCTTCCTACTTTAAGGCCACAGCGTACATGTCCCATCTATGTCAAACATGAGCTGCAAGTGTGTACTGTTTTGACGAGACTGCTCTTATATTAAGGAGAACGAAGGCTTCTGTCTCCATTGGACCATCCCAGTTTAAATTTCTGTGGTTTCCCTAAGTTACTTGTGACAAATGCTTCTGCGATGCTTCCTACTTTAAGGCCACAGCGTACATGTCCCATCTATGTCAAACATGAGCTGCAAGTGTGTATCTAGCCGTATATATGAATTACATTGTTTATATCACGCAATGTAACCTGTCGCAGTGAGGTATTTGCGGTTTTGGTGATATTTGTGTTAGAGGAATTAGGCTATAACCCAGTGCACATTTCTCTGCCTAACGTTTCGTCTTATGATGGTGAGTATATTATAAGATAAAAACGCAGGAAACAATTGCAACCTGAAACAAGCTCAGCAAACTGAACTGGTTGAACGTATTGTTGCATGGCAGTTTACCCCATAGTGTCATGAATCATATTTTGTAATGTTATAAGCACATCCCCATGATCAGTTTAAACTGTCCTTTAATGCTGCGCCATAACTGCAGCCAGTATTGAATATTAGCAGTGATTGCTCAATTAATTTAATCTTCTCCTTCTTTCCTTAATTACTACAGAGGTGTACTTGTTACTTTCAGCAGCTATGCAGGCCTTTTCTAATTCTTTGCACAAAAGTGAAGCTCACTTACAAGGATCACAGAATCATAAACATGTTATGAGCTGAAAGGTACCCCCCACAGCAGCAGACAACTCAGGTTGAAGTTCGTAGCGTCTCACCATAGTAGGTGGCATAGAAGCCATTCTATCTGTCATAAATCTTCATTGTCGCCTGAAGGAGTCCTTTCGCAATAATAACATGTGAAGTTAGGTTTAGCTGGCAGAACGGAAAAGCATTAGACCTACCGTTTCTCTGTGATAATGTCGCAAAAGAACGTTCACTTTAAATCCTAGTAACTGGCACTCGATTGGCTCTCAATAATTTTTTCTGTACCACATGTGCTTTCCCATGTGTAACTACATGTAAGAATATTTACATGTCATAGTTATAAACCTATTTTGGAGAGGGAGAGAATTCCTGCTTTGTTCACCACCTCAGACCATCACTTTTAACCACGACAATATCTTGGAGAGCAGGAGTGTGTCCGACGTATTTACAAAATTGTTATTGGTCGAACTCAAATGGTCTGCTGCAGTTGGTAGGCGAGATTCATGCAATGGCACAATTAGCCAAATTTCAGGGAGTTCAATGAAAACACACTTGCTGCCAGGCAACCGATGAGTAAACATACTTGTTGCTGGGTGATGGACGAGTAATGATTTGTTGCTGAAGCGTCATAAAGATCGATCTCACCGTATTAGAACTGAGTACAGAGGTTGAGATGGACTCAGAATTTCGTGCCGTGATATCCACCATCTTCCACATTTACATAGTATAGGAGTGGTAAGAATGAGCCAGCTATGCAATTGCCAAATCACAGGGAATCCAAGACTACTTAACTTTCAATGGGGCTTCACTGCACAGTTTTAATGGTTACTGCCAGCTAGTTGCTTCCATCATACTGTTCGGTGATTCTAGTGGTGTTTGTAGTTATTTTTCTGTGTTATTTCTTTACGGCACTAACCATTCTTGCAGTCATTGGCTGTATCTCCGATTTATTTTAATGATTATGATTTTGTTGTGTTCACCCAAATGTGCCAAGTTTACATTTCATAATTATAGCCCCTTGTCCATTTATTGAATGTTTACATACATATCTCAGTGGGTAATTCTAAATATTGATGGGTCATAGTATGGAATCAAGTTTTTACAATAACCGCTTGTTTCATTGTACATAGACAAGCCCTTCATTTGTATATCCTCGTGTGGTGTAGTACTAATATTTTCATGCGTGATTGAGCCATCTCTATTAGTCTTATTTGCAATGATCTTATGGGAAGTTTCCCCTCTCTGTAGGTCACCAGCAATTGGTCTTGTAGCATCTCAGGGTTATACTAAAATGCTCACATGGTACCTTACGTAGGATTTTTGCGACTCCTTTCCAGGATTAGTTTCTAAAATCCTGCTATCTCCTGATTTGCGTAGTCAGATCTTTTATTGATCGAATTTTAACTGAAAAAGTAAAGACGAGCACCTTAACAATAAAATAATGTCAAGGATTTCAAATAATGGTAAGCTGCTTGAGCTTTAATAATCTGTGCTTCTTTACCGGGAAGGTTGTTGAGTAAACGTCCATCGTTGCCCTGAGTTTTGTTATTGCATTTTTGGGGGGAAAATTTTATGTTTATTGTTTTGTTAGGATTTTCTCACGTTTTGTGCTGTGTAGGTTAGGAGTATGGTTATTTGGTGGACGTGTTTGAACTTTTTCTCAGTTCTTGGTTATGCCAAGGGTAACCTGTGCCTGTGCATATAGTATAGAGAAAATGAATGCCATTAAAAGGGAAGAAGCGAATCAGTCTGTATCTGTCAACTGTGAACTTAACACGAAAATGAAACGAGGAATTTCACACAGCTCTAAGATGAAAATACGTAATTCGAGTCAGAGTTCTTGTGTGAAAAGAACGTGGCAGTGTCAAATTCAATGGAAGATTCTGTAGACGCTGACAGTGAGGACGTGACACAGAATGTTTTCGATGGCGCACAAAATTCTTCTACATCGCAAAATTTTGATCTTCAGTGATTATTAATTGAAACGACATTAGAAAACAAGAAATAGCATAAAGAGTGGAAGGATTTTTCAGAAAGGCACACAAAAAATTGTAGCAACTAGACGGTAAGAATGATGTCCATTTCAAAAAGAATCAAGAACAATTCGAGGAACATAGTGATCACTTTAAGAAATTAGGACAGCAGTTAACAAGAAATGTACGATGGTGTGATGAACAAATGAACAAATTAGAGAGCAAAATTGGGAATGAATTTAAATAATCCAAATAGAAGGTAGGAGAGGCCTTTGAGGAACAGATCAGTACATCAGTAATTAGTCAATTAGTGATGTGTAGCTCAAGAAGTGAAGGGCGCAGATTGATGGATTACAGACGGAAGTTGATGTCGCCAGAGAGTGGAAATACATAGTCATAGATAATGTACCTCAAGTCAACAAACATGTACTTGAAATTTCTATGTGTAATTATGTACGATCTGATAGGACAGTCCCAGCAAACTTAAAAGATCAACACGAAATAAAAACGTTCTTGCAGTATACTGCTGTTGCCCGTTGATGGTCGAACCCAGGAATCCAGATGGCCGAGTTGAAGCCCGGGACCCACTGCGCTGTATTTCGTCAGGAGGCTGAGCAAGTTCAAGAGCGTCAAGAGGCAATGCAGAGTGATACAGCGATATTCGGTAGCATTTCGTTATTCACATAATTTACAGTACTTTGCTGGGTGTAGCGTAGTGTCGGCATGCCGAACGCAGCGCTGTCCTGCGAGTCGAGCCGGCTCAGCAACTTCTGGTTGCCGACGCAGCTGCTCCATCATCAAGGCCGAGCTCTGCCCAGTGGCCGCCCGCCGATGCATCGCGTCTTGCACCTCGTAGCTGCCCGCCATTCCAGAGACTGCTACAGACCCTGGTCCACGCCGCCCTCCGCCCCGTTTGGCCTGCTCTGTCCGACCATATGACGAAGGTCACCCATGGCCCTCGGGCACCCGCTGTGCCCAGGACAGGACTGTACTCGAACCCGCGCCCTCCTGGATGCCGCTAGTGGTGCTCGCCGGATAGCAGCACCCGCCGCCGTCTCTGGCGCTGCGGCAGTGCTGTTTCGCCTCCTGCAGCATACACCTTGCCCAGACTTCGGTATGCCAGGTGGAAAACGAACGTAGCCCGTACACTGGAGTGGAACCGAGCACCTCCTGCACGCCGGCCGCGGTGGTCTAGCTGTTCTAGGCGCTCAGTCCGGAACCGCGCGACTGCTATGGTCGCAGGTTCGAATCCTGCCTCGGGCATGGATGTCTGTGATGTCCTTAGGTTAGTTAGGTTTAAGTAGTTCTAAGTCATAGGGGACTGATGATCACAGATGTTAAGTCCCATAGTGCTCAGAGGCATTTGAACCATTTTTGAACATCCTGCACACGCTGCAGACCACTGTCACTGTCCTTCAGGTAGACCGAGCTGTCTCCAAGTACCTGGCTGCCGTTCTGTCTCGCCCCGGTGTTCTGTTCCCGGAGGCGGAATACAGCCCCGTCGAGTACATAGAAACAAAGTACAGGGTTACGCATAATATTTACAACATCGCTGCCAGACTGGACCCTATAAGCGTAGACCAGCTCAGGTCCAACCTGACTATCGACTGACCTGGCACACACCCTCAAAGTAAAAGTGCCTGATTATTTATACCGCTTTTCCCCTCGCTTCTGACGCAGTGTCTGAGAGAGTCAGAAACTATGTCAGGGGTAAATTCCCATAAGTCAGCTAGTTAAACATTACGACTCCCGGCTCTGGCCTACTGCCTCGCCTCATACATTGCATTAACTTAAAGGAACGCTGCAGTTTCCTTCCTCGCTGTTGCACCACTCCAAATAGATCGTACATGCAATACGCCGCTACAACTCCGCGCCATGTTTACCCTGTCTGCCCTACTGGTTCCCGACTATTACCACACACTGCCAGCGGCCCAAAACTACATTGACCAACCGTGCCTTTACGGAATTTTAACAAAATTTCTCTTTTCTACGACTAAGACTAATACTAGGGCTGCACATCTCCCTCCTTTCAAGAAGATTCGTCCCAAATCGAAATATAGCCTCAAGGGCTTCTGGCTGCGTAAACTTATATGCTACAGACTAAAACTAACGAGAACACAAAAACATTAACGCTACACCTATACACTGTTTACACTGTTTGCCTATGCTGTAGGCAACTCATTTGTTGGCACCTCCTCTACTGGTGCATATTTCCACACTCTCCACAAAGCTATACTGAAGAAAAATAGAAATACGGCACACCCTGTGGCTGAAATACTCAGTGTCATTATTCTGTCGGTGCAATGGTGTTCCAACATTCGAACTTGTTCCAGTACTTCCTGTGCATTAATAAACGTTTCCAAGAACTCTGGATTTAACATGGAGTTGCCGGCCGGAGTGGCCGAGCGGTTAAAGGCGCTACAGTCTGGAACCGCACAACCGCTACGGTCGCAGGTTCGAATCCTGCCTCGGGCATGGATGTGAGTGATGTCCTTAGGTTAGTTAGGTTTAAGTCGTTCTAAGTTCAAGGGGACTTATGACCACAGCAGTTGAGTCCCATAGTGCTCAGAGCCATTTGAACCATTTTTTAACATGGAGTTTAAACAGGGTGTTACAAAAAAGTATGGCCAAACTTTCAGGAAACGTTCCTCACACACAAAGAAAGAAAATATGTTATGTGGACATGTGTCCGGAAACGCTTACTTTCCATGTTATAGCTCATTTTATTATTTCTCTTCAAATCACATTAATCATGGAATGGAAACACACAGCAACAGAACGTACCAGCGTGACTTCAAACACTTTGTTACAGGAAATATTCAAAATGCTCCGTTAGCGAGTATACATGCATCCACCCTCCGTCTCATGGAATCCCTGATGCGCTGATGCGGCCCTGGAGAATGGCGTATTGTATCACAGCCGTCCACAATACGAGCACGAAGAGTCACTACATTTGGTACCGGGGTTGCGTAGACAAGAGCTTTCAAATGCCGCCATAAATGAAAGTCAAGAGGGTTGAGGCCAGGAGAGCGTGGAGGCCATGGAATTGGTCCGCCTCTACCAATCCATCGGTCACCGAATCTGTTGTTGAGAAGCGTACGAACACTTCGACTGAAATGTGCAGGATCTCCATCGTGCTTGAACCACATGTTGTGTCGTACTTGTAAAGGCACATGTTCTAGCAGCACAGGTGGAGTATCCCGTATGAAATCATGATAACGTGCTCCATTGAGCGTAGGTGGAAGAACATGGGGCCCAATCAAGACATTACCAACAATGCCTGCCCAAACGTTCACAGAAAATCTATGTTGATGAGGTGATTGCACAATTGCGTGCGGATTCTCGTCAGCCCACAAGTGTTGATTGTGAAAATTTACAATTTGATCACGCTGGAATGAAGCCTCATCCGTAAAGACAACATTTGCACTGAAATGAGGAATGACACATTGTTGGATGAACCATTCGCAGAAGTTGTACCCGTGGAGGCCAATCAGCTGCTGATAGTGCCGGCACACGCTGTACATGGTACGGAAACAACTGGTTCTCCCGTAGCACTCTCCATACAGTGACGTGGTCAACGTTACCTTGTACAGCAGCAACTTCTCTGACGCTGACATTAGGGTTATCATCAACTGCACGAAGAATTGCCTCGTCCATTGCATGTGTTCTCGTCGTTCTAGGTCTTCCCCAGTCGTGAGTCATAGGCTGGAATGTTCCGTGCTCCCTAAGACGCCGATCAATTGCTTCGAACGTCTTCCTGTCGGGACACCTTCGTTCTGTAAATCTGTCTCGATACAAACGTACCGCGCCACGGCTATTGCCCCGTGCTAATCCATACATCAAATGGGCATCTGCCAACTCCGCATTTGTAAACACTGCACTGACTGCAAAACCACTTTCGTGATGAACACTAACCTGTTGATGCTACGTACTGATGTGCTTGAAGCTAGTACTGTAGAGCAATGAATCGCATGTCAACACAAGCACCGAGGTCAACATTACCTTCCTTCAATTGGGCCAACTGGCGGTGAATCGAAGAAGTACTGTACATACTGACGAATCTAAAATGAGCTCTAACATGTAAATTAATTGTTTCCGGACACATGTCCACATAACATTATTTCCTTATTTGCTTGTGAGGAACGTTTCCTGAAAGTTTGACCGTACCATTTTGTAACACCCTCAATACGTCAGATTCTGCATTGGTAATATCTCCAGAACCCCTTCAGGATAAAAGAACGTTCCGTGTGACAAAGTTAAAGCTGTTTCACCCGTACGTGATGCTGGAAGACGGAAATCCTTCCCCACAGTATCGCAAACCGTTCCATCTATAATTATTCCATTCTCTTGCAGTTGCAATCTCATTATGTTATCCGCTCTCTGGTATAACAAGGGACCAACACCCATATCGGCTTAAGTACCGAATATAACTAATGCCTCCCTACCTTCTGGAAATAGGATTGTGTCGATAACACCTCTTTCTCACAATGTGAGCCATTCGTAATCCCCAGGAAAATCCAACTTCGCATGTACTACTATCTAAAAAAAACTGGTCGATTAGGGCAAATCATCACTCGTCGCTGCTTAGAAAAGGAACGAAACATGCCTGTACCAACCGTTTCCACTAAAAGTTACTACAACATCGTAAGCCAGCCTCAAAAATTTCCGAAAGTACACTCCGCCCCTATCGAACTCTCTGAAAATAGTCTCCCTCATTCAATGACAAAACTAAAACAACAAACATGAAAAACGCAACTATTATCTGACCCACTAAAACACAAAGAAAAATGCAAATTATTCCTTGATACGAAAACTCAAAATGTAAACATGCCATACAATATTGCACATATAATAATTTACTCCCTCTGTGACCCTAAGGCGTACGGAATGTTATGCGTCCACTGTTATCCTTCCGCCGCGGCCTTCTTATTCCGTTTGCTTTGCCTAGCCTTTGCAATTGGATGACTTGCTTGTAATTGAGGTAATCGTCCACCATTCCTTTAAAAGGCTTTACTCTACGTACGTGGATAACGTATGTTTTGTTGGCAGCGGCACATTAACATTTACAGCCGAAGTCATCTCCACGACTTGGTATGGTCCGTGGTACTTTGTCAACAATTTTTCGTCTTTCCCGTAGGTGTATATGGATTCGTGATCAGCACCCATTGACCTACCCTGTACTGTGGTAAAGGTCCAAACCGCTTAATCTGCTCTTCTTGTCTTTCCAACACTTTCGTATTGGTCTCCTGTACCCACTTCCAGACTTTCCGTATTGTCTGTGTAAATGTCCACACTGCGTCCCCTTTTGCTCCCGATTTCGGACATAGAACGTCAAACGGTGATGGCATCTTTCTTTCATAGATCACCTCGAACGGTGACATTCCGACCCCCGAATGTATTTTGGTGTTATAACTCGATACGACGTACGGGAGATATACATCCCACTTATCATGGTTTCCATTCACATAATAACTTGGCATTTTTGAAATTGTATGATGTACTCGCTCCGTTCTCCTATTTTCCTGCGGATGAAATGGACTGGCACGTAATTTTTTAAATTCTCAAGAAGCGACACCACTGTCTCATTAATTCTGACATGAAGTTCGTTCCATGATCCTTAATTATGGTATCAGGCTCTCCAAACTTCAGCACCCAGTTATTGACTACAGCTTGTGCTACCGTACTTGCCTGTTGGTCTGGTATTGCGACCATGGCAAGAAACAGCTAAAAGTGATCAATTATAGTTAAAACATAACGATTCCCTGCCGGTGTTTTTTTGTATGGCGTGCAGATATCTAGCCCGATAAACTCGAAAGGTTTCGAAGCCTCTGGTAACCGTTGCAATGGAATTCTTGCGCGGGTCACGTCCGCCCGCTGTGCAGACGGTACATAATTTGCTACGTATTGTTCCACATCCCTTATCCGAGTGCGCCACCAAAATCGTTCTGCTACTCGTACTTCCGTTGCTCGACGACCCTCATGCCCTGGAAGCACATGATCATGGGCCTGGTTTAAGACTTCCTCTGTCAAATTCCTTGGTACCACTACCTGCGGTCCACACCTGGTAACTCTACACAACAAATATCCCTCTACAATGAAATGTGGTTGAGTTCTAAAATCCTGGCACTCCTCATCCTCTACTTGCGCCCTTTGCCATTCCGCGACGCTCTTACCCATTACCTCTAATGCGTCTAACTTGCGACTTAATGAACTGCATTCCCATGTTTCTTCCCTGGCTTACGAATAACATCAAAGTCAAACTCACTTCATTTTAGAACCCATCGTGTTAACGACTATAAGGATCCTTCAGTCCCAGTAACCATCTCAACGCTGCATGATCTGTCACGACCGTAAACTTCGTGCCATAAAAGTAACAAAAAAAATACGTTTCTCCATATATTACAGCCAACATCTCCCTTTCCGTAATTCCATCGTCGTAAAATACTTACATTGTCCCAGATAATCCAATGTGTCCGTGATATTCGAAATCAGATATGCGTCCGAAATGGTTTTAGCATTCAGAAACCTATAGTCACAACAAAACCTATATTTCCTTGTACCATCCACCGGCCTCTTAGGTACGAGGACAGGATTGCTTGAATATGGGCTATCGCTATACTGTATGATTCCATCTCGTAGTTGTTGTTCTATAAACTCCTCTAGTAGCGGTTGCAGGCGACGTTCTACCCTATACGGTTTCCTAATCACTGGTGTACTATCCTCCGTTGGTATGTGATGCTTCGTATGCGGTGTTTCCGGTTACCTACCCTCCGTTCCGTATAAATCGCTAAATGTAAATAACAATTCCTCCAACGCGACCCTCTCGTCTCCCTGCAAATGCTGTAATTTTCCCCTTAATTGCGCTGAATCGACGTTTGTGTTTTGGCTCGCCTCTAAATCCTCTCTATCGAGGTCACCTTCATCAAAAACCCATAATGTGGCCAACAACAACCCTTTCGACAAGCTACAATCCGCTCTGCCGAAGTTATTTATACTGGCAGGAACCCTATAATCTCCTTCCACATAACTTGCGTGAGCCGGCCGATGTGGCCGAGCGGTTCTAAGCATTTCAGTCTGGAACCGCGCCACCACTACGACCGCAGGTTCGAATCCTGCTTCGGGCATGGTTGTGTGTGATGTCCTTAGGTTAGTTAGGTTTAAGTAGTTCTAAGTTCTAGGTGACTGATGACCTCAGATGTTAAGTCCCATAGTGCTCAGAGCCATTTGAACCATTTTTGAACTTGCGTGAGCTAAATTCCTCCGTACAAAACAATGTGCATTATCCAATTCCTCATTACTCGACAGGGGCTCCACCATTTACAACGCCTCCTATCGGAAGTCCGTATTCATCGAAACCCAGACTACCTTTCCTGTACCTGCCGGTATGTTATACAAATTGAAGTACCGTCCTACCCAATGTCTCCACTTTATTATTCCCCGCCCTACGTAACCTATAACGTGGAGGTCCAAGCTTTCTCCTGCTAACCAGGCCTAGACTAATAACAGACAAGTGTGCCCCCGTCTCAAACAGAAACTTCTGTTCCCTTCCGTTCACCAAGCCTAATAAGCAGCATTCCGTCTGTGCACCTACAAGCGCATTACCTAATTTTACTGGGACCGCCCTACGACGGTTGAAGCAGTCCCGTTCTCGTTTAAGGGCTGCTGTCGCCGAGGTTCCCCCCTACTTTTGCTCTTGCAGTTCACTCCTCGGTGACCCATTTTCCCACATGAGTAACACCGCAACTGACGCTGACATTGCCTAATAATGTGCCCTACCCGGCTTCAAACAAAATACTTAACTTCATCTGCCAGGACTCTATGCTCCACCATTTGCTTCGTCACATACTCTACCTCATCTGTGTATGTGACAATCATTAGAGCCGCCTCAATGGCACTGGGATTCACCATTCTCACCCAACGTGACATCTCCGGCGGTACTCCAGGCAAAAACACATCTATCGTCCTTTTCTCGGCCTCCTGTAGCAGCACTCTATTCGTCTTCCCATTCGGTGACAGTTCGAACGTTTATGCATTCAGCTTTCGAATCCTGTCTGAGAAAAACTCCACAGTCATATTTCTTCTCATAAGTAACGCACTTAATTTTTCACGAAAAAACCTGGTACTATTCTGTTTTTGGTACCTCTGCCGTAACCCAGCCCAAGCTCTGCAAACGTCCCCACATTAATCATCGCTTCATGGTACAGTACGTGCGACTTGACATCCCCTTTCAAGCGTCACTTCACCACGCTCAGAATTACAACATCCGACCACCCATTGCCCTCATCCATTGTGATAATTTTGGAAGGTATCTGTTGGATTCCTTTCATGTTAATTTCTTAAATCTGTTGTCATTTATTGCATAAATTCCTCTTCTAAATTTACTGTGGTGTTTCTGACTATCTGGGAGGAGACTGAGCAGTGAAACGTGTTACTTTTACACGTAAACAAGAACGAGCTGTCACACTACTACACTATAAACACAGTTTATATGTAATTCATGTCACACTGTCTCATACGGAACCTACATCCGCTTTCTTTTATATACTGTATATGATAAGGTACTGACATCCCCCTTCCCTTCTGTGTGAGAGGATGAATGAGCAAATGTATTTCTAGTTGCATGCTTGATGGTAGCAGACAAGCCTGTCTGCTAGAGAACAGTTGGACCAACGTCGGAACAGGTAGCTACGCTTTCTAAAAGCAGAGAGGTTTCCATTCTTAGTATGTTCCTGTCCGTCCCTTGTCATGTTCGCATAGGAAGCTGTCTCTCTGGTCACTTCCGTTTGTATCTGGGAAGCACGCTCGGTAGGAGCGCAGGTCAGTCTGTCCCCGGTGAGCGTCTGAAGTGGTAAGATCTCCGGCTAAGCGCGTGTCTGCTAAGTCCATAGGACAATGGATTTCTTAATTTCAGCCTAACTGAAAATTACTAAGTCCATAGGACAATGGATTTCTTAAGTTCAGCCTAACTGAAAATTTAATCACCTTTATTTCAGGTTTAGCCCTAAAATATCTAATGTTATCTTAAATTGCAACGCAGTGTATTTCGAATGAGAAGTTCAGAATATCTTCCAGTAGTTGCTTTGTCACTACTTTGTGAATAAAGTGGAACCACGTGTTGATCAGTAGCTCTAACTAAGAGCCGGCCGAAGTGGCCGTGGGGTTAAAGGCGCTGCAGTCTGGAACCGCAAGACCGCTACGGTCGCAGGTTCGAATCCTGCCTCGGGCATGGATGTTTGTGATGTCGTTAGGTTACTTAGGTTTAACTAGTTCTAAGTTCTAGGGGATTAATGACCTCAGCAGTTGAGTCCCATAGCGCTCAGAGCCATTTGAACCTCTAACTAAGATCATCAACCTTAAATGCGAATGTGCGTGCGATTATAACGTCTCGTCTTGACAATATTTTTCAATACAGCAACTTTTCTTTATGTTCATCCCACGTGGGGTGTACTTTGTGAGACCAGTACCACGTGCTTATACAAATGTTTGACCCATCAGGTTAATAGCAAGATGATAGTAACCAGTTCGGGGTTTTTATTTTGTAAATTGCTTTTCGATCTAATTTATTTTAATTATCAAAATTATTGTGCAGTACACTCTTGGTGTAAACCAAGTTGACCACGTGAAGCATGTGGTGTAATCATCAAAGTAGGCCTCAGCTATTCTTTTCGGGAAGATTTCACAGGGAGTTAGTATTAATTTAGTATACCAGTGTGTGGTAATTACATGACGGACAGGATTGCGCTACGAACGTAACTTCTTTGGGTGAAAATTGAATCGGTTGGTTGTGGTTAATTTCCTCTTGCATATGTTTCAACGTTCTTCGTGTGTTATTTTATGAATGCAGATTTGTATTCAGTCTCCCAATCTTGTCTCCATATTTGATGTGTTCTGTAAGATTACAAACTCACATTTTCACAAACCTAAATAAGGCACCAGTTTAGTTACGAATCAAGTTTAATATGCTGAAATTTCAATGAGCAATGTTAAAATAAATTTCCAAATATAAACTGATTTATTCCTTTTTATTTAAATTCTCTTATATACACTCCTGGAAATTGAAATAAGAACACCGTGAATTCATTGTCCCAGGAAGGGGAAACTTTATTGACACATTCCTGGGGTCAGATACATCACATGATCACACTGACAGAACCACAGGCACATAGACACAGGCAACAGAGCATGCACAATGTCGGCACTAGTACAGTGTATATCCACCTTTCGCAGCAATGCAGGCTGCTATTCTCCCATGGAGACGATCGTAGAGATGCTGGATGTAGTCCTGTGGAACGGCTTGCCATGCCATTTCCACCTGGCGCCTCATTGCACCAGCGTTCGTACTGGACGTGCAGACCGCGTGAGACGACGCTTCATCCAGTCCCAAACATGCTCAATGGGGGACAGATCCGGAGATCTTGCTGGCCAGGGTAGTTGACTTACACCTTCTAGAGCACGTTGGGTGGCACGGGATACATGCGGACGTGCATTGTCCTGTTGGAACAGCAAGTTCCCTTGCCGGTCTAGGAATGGTGGAACGATGGGTTCGATGACCGTTTGGATGTACCGTGCACTATTCAGTGTCCCCTCGACGATCACCAGTGGTGTACGGCCAGTGTAGGAGATCGCTCCCCACACCATGATGCCGGGTGTTGGCCCTGTGTGCCTCGGTCGTATGCAGTCCTGATTGTGGCGCTCACCTGCACGGCGCCAAACACGCATACGACCATCATTGGCACCAAGGCAGAAGCGACTCTCATCGCTGAAGACGACACGTCTCCATTCGTCCCTCCATTCACGCCTGTCGCGACACCACTGGAGGCGGGCTGCACGATGTTGGGGCGTGAGCGGAAGACGGCCTAAAGTTGAGCGGGACCGTAGCCCAACTTCATGGAGACGGTTGCGAATGGTCCTCGCCGATACCCCAGGAGCAACAGTGTCCCTAATTTGCTGGGAAGTGGCGGTGCGGTCCCCTACGGCACTGCGTAGGATCCTACGGTCTTGGCGTGCATCCGTGCGTCGCTGCGGTCCGGTCCCAGGTCGACGGGCACGTGCACCTTCCGCCGACCACTGGCGACAACATTGATGTACTGTGGAGACCTCACGCCCCACGTGTTGAGCAATTCGGCGGTACGTCCACCCGGCCTCCCGCATGCCCACTATACGCCCTCGCTCAAAGTCCGTCAACTGCACATACGGTTCACGTCCACGCTGTCGCGGCATGCTACCAGTGTTAAAGACTGCGATGGAGCTCCGTATGCCACGGCAAACTGGCTGACACTGACGGCGGCGGTGCACAAATGCTGCGCAGCTAGCGCCATTCGATGGCCAACACCGCGGTTCCTGGTGTGTCCGCTGTGCCGTGCGTGTGATCATTGCTTGTACAGCCCTCTCGCAGTGTCCGGAGCAAGTATGGTGGGTCTGACACACCGGTGTCAATGTGTTCTTTTTTCCATTTCCAGGAGTATATATATATATATATATATATATATATATATATATATGTATATATATATATATATATATATATATATATATATATATATATATATATATATATATGTATATATATATATATATATACATATCATCGGTTGTCGTATGACAAACAGTTGCGCAGTAATGCAAGGTTAACTTCCCCAGACGGTTCGCAGCTTTTAACCCGCTTTTCTTGTCTATCAGCACCGCTTTCATAATAAAATAAAGTAACAACGTTACAATGTCATTAAGGATACCGACACATCCATCGTTGTTTTACCAGAAAAGGGGTTAATCAATGCCACTGCTCCGTCATCAAGGCCGCTCAGCTGGAAGTCAGCTGCGCTTTTCCCAATGGCTGCCCGCCAATGCGTGCGTCTTGCGTCATGTAACTGACAGCGACTCCAGAGACTGCTACAGTCCCTGGTCCTCGCCACCGTCCTCCCCGTTTGGCCTGCTCTGTCCGACCATGGGATGTACCGGACACCCGTGGCTCTCGGGCCGTCGCTGCCCCCAGGACAGGACTGGACTCGAACCCACGTCCTGCTGGATGCGGTGCCGCAACTTGCCGCTAGTGGTGATAACTGGATGGCAAGACCCGCCGCCGTCTTTGGAGCTGCGAACGTGGCCCGTACAATGGAGTGGAACCGAGCACCTCCTGGATCTGCTGCAGACTGCTGTCACTGCCCACCTTCTAGCAGACCATCTAGTATCCAAGTACCGGGCTGCCGTTCCGTCCCACCAAAGTGTTGTGTTTCCGGAGGTGGATTACAGCCCGAACGAGTACATAGAAACAAAGTACAGGGTTATACATGATATTTACAACATCGCTGCCAAACTGGCCCTTATAAGCGTAGACCAGCACAGGTTCGACCAGACTCTCGACTGACCTGGTACACACTCTCAAGGTAAAAGTCCTGACTATTGTTACTGCTTTTCCCCCCACTTCTGACGTAGTGTCAGAGAGAGACAGAAACTATGGCAGGGGTAAATTCCCATACGTCAGCCACTTACACTTCGCCACTCCTGGCTCTAGCCTACTGCCTCGCCTCATACATTGCCTTAACTTAAAGCAACGCTGCAGTTGCCTGCCTCACTGTTGCTCTACTCCAAACAAATTGTACGTGCAATACGTCGCTACAGCTCTGCGCCATGTTTACCCCGTCTGGCCTACTGGTGCCGACTATTACCACACACTGCCAGCGGCCACAGACTTTATCGTCCAACTGCGCCTTTACTGAATTTTAACCAAATTCCCCTTTCCCATGACTAATACTAGTGCAGCACTACAGAAAAACAAGTAACCATCAGTCGTCACGATCGTGAGGCACTGGTGGAATTATTTAGGGAGCAACAACGTAATAGTGGGTGAGCAAATAGAATCCACATTGGAGGGTATTCAGGAGAGATCATAGACGGACGGAAGAGGAGGATATACGTGAGTCAGCAAACAGGCTCCATCATACATGCATAGATCACATGACGCCACTTGTGAACGTACAGTCTCTTGTGATGGTGGGAATAAATTATGAGTACATCGATGCGGATTAGAAAAAAAAAAATTTAGTTTCCATTCATAAATTTGAGAGGTTTCTGCTCAGATAGAACAGTTTGCATCCCAAAACCTGGATCAAACGGTTCCAGGACAGACTTCCGACATCATGGTCTGTTGGTTACAAAATCAGTTTTATTTGTGCTCAGATGCAAGAAGAGGCAGCCACAACGGTGCGAGTGATTGCGCCAAACCGCAGGACTTATGAGGAATTTAAACAGATGTTTCTTGCATGTGATCCACAAAATATACAGGTCGCAATGATATAACGGTTTATTTGTTAAAGATTAATAACAAGCCCACTCCAGCATGAATTGAAATAAAACATAAAATAAGTCTCTTCCTGAAACAGAACAGCAGCACTCACGTGTGTGAAATCTGTTTAGATTGTCACTGAGTTTAAGTTCTCTAAGCAAACACTTTAGAAAAGTCAAAGTCCTGTAGGATACTCAGTGTTAAAGTACAAAATGAATGACTGGTTTCATACACAGGAAAAACTGTCCAAGTCCAGCACTTAGGCATTTGAAAGTTCTAGAGTAATAATAAATTTGTGAGTGAAAAAGTCTGCGAAAACGAAAGAAACCTCATCTTCTTCGGCGAGGAGGCCACAAATACTCCAAGCCCACAGTGGGCACCTTCTGGGGCGCCAAGGTAGACGTGAACGGCAGAGACATTGTGGAGACAGCTCTCGAGGGAGATTCCTGATTCTTGGAATCCTTGAAGAATCAAAGTATGGTCCACGAACCTCACTCTCAGTGAACTGGTCTGGTCTGACCTGAGCACAGCTCTAAATGTCATTTAACACTAGGATACAAGTGCGTCTACATTTGATTAAGTGTCTTCCTGAGGAGGATAGGTCCATGTGGACCGCGGCCTCTGGTGGCACTAGGATTTCCTCATTAGGGACAGTTGGAGCATGGCCATTTGTCCTCCAGGACACTGCCCCCTGTGTGTTATGCATCTATGAAGTACTGATGTGGTGTTGATTGCTGACGCTGCAAGCATTAAGCTTCAATACGCCAGAGCCGTCACGGCATTTGTGATAAGCGATTTACGGAGATTACACAAATTATGAATCAAAATACCAAACAGGGATTTGAGACACTGTCTTCGTAAACACAAGTCCAGTGTCTTACCACTGCATCACATCGCTCACTCTCTAAACGAGATGTACGATTGTGCAGCAGAATTGTCATATAGTCCTCTTCGAAAACCAGCATAGACAGGACTCGCCTGCCTTCCGGGTATAAGCGATGCTAGCGATGGTGGGTACTGCTGTAACATCTGGTTTTCTGTTTTATTGGTGTTTTACCATGCCAGTTTAACGACACTGTAGAAACCACTACAAATAAGCAGTTTCTGATATAACCGATTTTCGTTGTTTTATTCCTATTATTTCCTGTAATAAACGTAGAAATCGAACAAAGACTGAAAAAGTTTATCTTATTATGAAGATAGATAGACTCAAAATATTAAAGTAAATTGGCAAATAAAAGAAAACTTAGTCCTTTCACCATTTGCTGTTCTTCTTGAAAAGCGGCAAGTGGTTAAAAACTAGGAAAAGATCATCAGTATTCTCCTATTGACTCTAATCTCTTTGACACTTTGCTTGAAAGTCATGTTTTAATTGGGGATCTACCACAATTTGGGTGTTATAAATTGTCGGTACTAAACGATGAAACTGAGTTTGAAGGACTTTCAAGGGCTACACCCAGATAAAGGCATGTTGTGTAGACACAGGAAGCAGATCAACAAGTCTCTGTTTCTACTGTATACTATGAATGTTCTGTTCTTAAGTTTTAAATTTCCTACTGTTACCATGATTTCCTTCCTCTCTTATTACTTCGTAGAATTGGAACATAGATCTTAATTCTTTTAAAGCAAATGTAGCATTATATTTTATTGCTGTGTCCCTTCGTAAAAATATTCGCAGACTAAGATTGGTGCCATTCTGCAACGCAACAGATGTCCAGCACTGAAGGTGAGAACCTGTCGTATAGACCAGGTGAGGGAAGTTTTCCACACAGCATATGCACGTGTACCGAAAGCAATGACGCATCGCTACAGGGATATTATTGTCTCAGCAATGCTGTACCGAGACATGTCTCTTGTGTTTCTTGTTCATTTTTGTCGGCATTTTTATTAAAATAGCGCTGATTGATTTTTCCATTTCCTATATCCCATATACCAATCCAATGGAAATTTACCGAATTAAACTGCATCCTTTTGTTAAAAGTTTGTTTAAGAACGATAAATCTTTACACTGCTGCTATGGCTAATTCATATATAGGTTATTGTACCCTGTTACTAGTAAAAAATAAAAAAAAACATTTGAAACTTCCTGGCAGATTAAAACTGAGTGTCCGACCGAGACTCGAACTCGGGACCTTTGCCTTTCGCGGGCAAGTGTTCTACCATCTGAGCTACCGAAGCACGACTCACGCCCGGTACTCACAGCCTTACTTCTGCCAGTACCTTGACTCCTACCTTCCAAACTTTACAGAAGCTCTCCTGCGAACCTTGCAGAACTAGCACTCCTGAAAGAAAGGATATTGCGGAGACATGGCTTAGCCACAGCCTGGGGGATGTTTCCAGAATGAGATTTTCACTCTGCAGCGGAGTGTGCGCTGATATGAAACTTCCTGGCAGATTAAAACTATGTACCCGACCGAGACTCGAACTCGGTCGGGCACACAGTTTTAATCTGCCAGGAAGTTTCATATCAGCGCACACTCCGCTGCAGAGTGAAAATCTCATTCTGGAAAAAAAACATTTGTTATAACCAAGACCAATAAAATAGCGAAAAATAGCGGTTATTCAGATCTGGAATGTCGGTACCGGTTTTAACTGGTCCGATTCTACCATCCGTAAGCACTACCCACAGTTGACGTTTCACTCATGTTGACAACCTAATACAGACCTAGTATGAAAAATTCATTGGGTATTAAGAGTGTATAAGGGTATACACAAAACCACAATTTGTTAGAACCTTCATTTTTATCATACAAACACTATTTGATGAAAATTATCTGCAGATAGCTATGTAATCCAGAATCGACCGATGTATTTCACTTGGGGCAGACCCGCCAGCAAAAATGGAAATGGGCAACTCGTTGTCAGTAGAGAATTAGGGACACCAGAATGCGTCAGTCAGGAAAAAAACATAGCTTCGACTAGTCATTGAACGTCACCTCAGCAATATATTCATCAGGGACACATCAGTCCTTCTAAAGTTGCACACGTTGGTGGTTGGTGACGTATAGTTGTGAAGTGGAAATACGAAGAAATGACCACAGCTAAACCACGACCAAACAGACCTGATGTATTGCCGGATAGTGACCATAGAGTATTTCAGAGAGTGATTGTAAAAAATAGTGTGAAATCAGTGGAAGGTATCACTCATGAGTTCGGAGGTCCTACCAAAAGTCCAACTAGCACAATGACTGTTAAAGAGAATGAGATATAATGTTCTAACTGCTTCTCATAATCTACAAAATTTTGTAGTCATTGTTAAGCGACGCTTGAGGTAGTTCAAGGAGCAACGCTACAGGACAGTGGATGAATGAAAACGAGTGATTTGGAGTGAGGGATCACGTTATACACGATAGCAATCCCATGGGAAGATTTGTGTTGAACGATAGCCTAGAGAAGCGTACCTACCATCATTTACAGTGCTAGTAGTGAGTTAAGAAAAAGGTGGTGTCACTGTATCGGGATGTTTTTCATGGTTATGGTGTGGTCCCCTCATTGCGCGTGACAGAGAGTTAAATAAGTAATGATATGAACAAAATTTAGATCATTGTGTACTGTGTACAGCAGACGAACAGTTCAGAGACGGTTAATGTATCAGACTCAGTATGTACCCTGTCATCAAGCAGCATGTGTTGGTAAATGATTTGTGGACAATAACTTTCCTGACACGGACTAGAGTCTCCATAGTCTGGAACTGAATCGAGTGGCACACCTTTGGGACGAATTACAACGTCTTTGCTGCAGTTCCCAGTGTCCAACGTCACTACATTCTCTGATTTTGGTTCTTGAGCAAGAATGAGGCGCTATTCCACTACAGACATTCAGACGCCTCATTGGAAGAGTCCCAAGCAGAGTTCAATCTGTCATAAAAGTCTTGGGTGGAAACATGAACAAACGTCCGCGTGCCCCTGATCTGATATTGTACAATACTAAAACTTGGAATTAATCGTCCAATTCAGAAAATAATAGAAATAAGACAAAATCTGCTTTTCGGGCTTCAGTGTCGGCAAAACCCCTGAAAATATCACAAATTTCAATATGGATATTGTGTTCAGTGATAATCAAAGATAAACTACTTTGTCTGCCTTCCGACAGGTCGACCTGAGGTAACTTTTTATTACCTTAAATTTATAACAAGTTTTTCACTTTGAGCTACGCTGACCGATTATATTAGGTAAATCTTAAGTGCTCTAAATACGTTCTGAAATGCTTTAGTAAAATTTTTGTAAAATGAAATTTGTATGCCTAACAGGGTTGTAGTATCATGAAGGAAGGTACGTAAAGGCTCTAATTGATTAACGAGATAGTTTCGAACAACACAAATGTATAAGCCACTGCCCAGTTTGATCTGTAAATTTGAACAGAGCCTTTTCAGTCCTTCTGGAGCTAATTTTCTCGAGTTATATAGTTTTGTGTAGAAACGAGATACCAATGTGGATTTGATTTAAACGTTAGAAGTTTTCTTCTTCTTCTTCTTTTGCTCGAGCCTTTGTCTCGCATGGCCACAGGGTCGGCATGGTATTAGCGGATTTTGACGTGGCTTGTATAAGAGGTGGCCGGATGCCCTAACTGACACCATCCCGGAATGATGATGATGTTGATGATGATGAAATGATGAAGACAACACAAACACCATCTCCAACCCGGCCGGGAATCGAACCCGTAACCCCTTCATCCAGAGGCAGCAACGCTGGTCACTAGATCACGAGCGGCGGACCTGCGAAATTTTCATCAAACTTTGTTATTGTAGTGCCGAACATGGAAGTGTAAAAGTTACTTTTCACATATGTTTCTGAGTCTGCAGAAAAGACTAGATTATACAGCATATAGTGAGATGGTTACCTATTTCGTGTGCCGGCCGCGGTGGTCTCGCGGTTAAGGCGCCCAGTACGGAACCGCGCGACTGCTACGGCCGCAGGTTCGAATCCTGCCTCGGGCATGGATGTGTGTGATGTCCTTAGCTTAGTTAGGTTTAAATGGTTCTGAGTTCTAGGGGACTGATGACCACAGATGTTAAGTCCCATAGTGCTCAGAGCCATTTGAACCATTTTTGATCCTATTCCGTGCCTCAAACACAGCAGATGGCACCTTTTGTAAAACACCTGCCGAACAAGGGGAATCCACTATAGGTCACTCTCTGACACACCCGAAACTTCGCTGCTGAAAGAAGGGTGAACATAAAGGGTCACCTATTTGGACATTGGTGCCGAAACTCACGAGTTTTCCAGAAAATGAGTGCCAAAGTTTCCCTGCCACATAATCAGTCCAATGTCGGGGTGTGAAACTGAGAGAGTCTGTAGCGTAGTGGCTAGGAGCACATCTTCCAGTGTTTGCACCTCGTGTTCAAATCCAATCTTACGATGTTTTTTTCTTTACTGTCGTGAAAATATGTGACATCAATATTATTTCTGACATCGTGCTGTAGAACATAATTATTGAGACATGAAATAAGCATTTCCAATATTACATGAAAATAGATTTTATCACCACAAATTTTATATTATCTTATGTTGTTGTTGTGGCCTTCAGTCCTGAGACTGGTTTAATGCAGCTTTCCTTGCTACTCTATCCTGTGCAAGCTTCTTCGTCTCCCAGTACTTACTGCAACCTACATCTTTCTGAATCTGCTTCTTGTATTCATCTCTTCGTCAACCTGTACGATTTTTACTCTCCACGCAGCCCTCCAATGCTAAATTTGTGATCCCTTGATGCCACAGTACATGCCCTACCAACCGGTACCTTCTTCTTGTCAAGTTGTGCCACAGACTCCTCTTCTCCCCTATTCTATTCAATACCTCCTCATTAGTTACGTGATATACCCATCTAATCTTCAGCGCCACATTTCGAAAGCTTCTATTCTCTTCCCGTCCCAACTATTTATCGTCCATGCTTCACTTCCATACATGGCTACACCCCATACAAATACTTTCAGAAACGACTTCCTGACACTTAATTCTATACTCGGTGTTAAAAAATTTCTCTTCTTCTGAATCGCTTTCCTTGGCATTGCCAGTCTACATTTTGTATCCTCTCTACATCGACCATCATCAGCTATTTTGCTCCCCAAATAGCAAAACTCATTTACTAATTTAGGCGTCTCAATTCCTAATCTAATTCCCTCAGCATCACCCGACTACATTCCATAATCCTCGTTTTGCTTTTGTTGATGTTCATTTTGTATCCTCCTTTCAAGACACGGTTCATTCCGTTCAACTGCTCTTCCAAGTCCTTTGCTGTCTCCGTCAGAATTACAATGACATCGGCGAACCTCAAAGTTTTTATTTCTTCTCCATGGATTTTAATTCCTACTCCAAATTTTCATTTTGTTTTCTTTACCGCTTGCTCAATATACAGATTGACCCTCGACTCTTATAACTGCCATCTGGTTTCTGTACAAATTGTAAACAGCCTTTCGCTCCCTGTATTTTACCCCTGCCAGCTTCAGGATTTGAAAGAGAGTATTCCAATTAACATTGTCAAATGTAATTTCCACATTTGTCGACACCTGCTTTCTTTGGGATTTTAATTATTATATTCTTCTTGAAGTCTGAGGGTATTTCGCCTGTCTCATACATCTTGCTCACCAGATGGTAGAGATTTGTCAGGGCTAGCTATCCCAAGGCTGTCAGTAGTTCTAATGGAATGTTGTCTACTACCGGGGCCTTGTTTCGACTCAGGTCTTTCAGCGCTCTGTCAAACTCTTCACGCAGTAACGTATCTCCCATTTCATCTTCATCTAATTCCTCTTCCATTCCCATAATATTGTCCACAAGTACATCGCCCTTGTATAGACCCTCTGTATACTCCTTCCACCTTTCTGCTTTCCCTTCTTTCCTTAGAACTGGGTTTCCATCTGAACTCTTGATATTCATACAAGTGGTTCTCTTTTCTCCAAAGGTCTCTTTAATTTTCCTGTAGGCAGTATCTATCTTACCCCTAGTGAGATAAGCCTCTACATCCTAACATTTGTCCTTTAGCCATCCCTGCTTAGCAGTTTTGCACTTCCTGTCGATCTCATTTTTCAGACGTTTGTATTCCTTTTTGCCTGCTTCATTTATCGCATTTTTATATTTTCTCCTTTCATCAATTATATTCAATATTTCTTCTGTTACCCAATGACTTCTACCAGCCCTCGTCTTTTTACCTACTTGATCGTCTGCTGCCTTCACTACTTCATCCCTCAGAGCTGCCCATTATTCTTCTACTGTATTTCTTTCCCCCATTCCTGTCAATTGTTCCCTTATGCTCTCCCTGAAAGTCTCAAAGCACTCCTATCTTATATCATCATCAATAACTGTAAATGAAGAATATACAAATATTAGTATATCAGTTTTTCCTTTGATTTCTTACTTCTAAACTTCAAGACAAAAAATGTATTCTCTGGGAGATATATATCATAAAGATACTCAGAGCGTAAACGTGTTAATTCACATATGCCACATTAAAATCTTCCCGGTTTCCAATCCGTGCCATTTCGAATAAAACATTCGCGCTTTTTATAGCTGTCTCTGTCACCGTCATCAGGAGATGAAATCACTGACTGATGGGGCTGTGCGGACACTTGCGAGTCAGTTGTGGAAAAAATGCGCGGAACAGCAGCGACGTGTAGAAGTTACCAGGAGTTAAAGGACAACTTCGTAAATATCTACTACTCCAAGCAGACGCAAGAGCGCATAAAATTCCTGATGACTTTTGGCAAATATTCTGAGAGTTCGGGCCACAAAAGCCCAGTCAAGTTACTTGATGCAATGATTGACAAGAACCAGTATCTTGACGTACAAAGCTCTAAAAATGAAATCACTCGTCGTTGTTACACCAAACTTCCGTCAACTTATCAACAAGTATTAGCCGGCAGACTTAATGTGCAGCTGAGTACTTCTCCTAACACTCTTTACGAATTAGAGTACGCATTCCGAGCAGAGAATATCAGAGAACGCGGAGGAAAGTCTGGCGGATACGTAGAAGGCCCTATGTCGCGTCCACTTTATAACCATTACAATAATAGGAACGGAAACGTACGGAATGGAACGCCTTACAGAAACCATTCTCGGTGGAGAAATTTCGGGAGCAATGAAGTTCAGTATGGAAGAGGCTGGAATAGGAACGGCAGTTATTATGTACTACGCAACCGAGGCTGAAATGGAAGGTGGAATGAAGGCTGTGGACCACAAAACAACGGATGGCGAAACCAAGGATCCGGTTTCATTGACATTAGAAGATGGGCGTGCATGAGCGACGGAGGAAAAGGAAGGGGATGTCAGGCTGAGGAAATAGAGATTCGGGGACCGAACACATAACGAGGGGCTCGAAGAAACGTCAACCAACGTCTATGACTAGTTGAATAGGCAGAAGAGGCACAAAATGCATCTGAAACAGAATGCGGACCCAGCCTCACTAATCTTATTGGGCACGACGATCTAGAAGAAAAATTGCTGGAAGATTCTTATTCTGTACAAGGTAGTGTAATGATCAGTGATAGCAGAACATAAGCATTGTAACAGTTGTAAAGATAACAATCAATTCTTAAATCTTTTGTAATTCCACCATATTAATTAGCATAGGGACCTCTCCCATTAGTGCTAGTCGTAAGAGCTAGGCATTGTTAGAATTTCACTGTACAAGTATTTCTTCGTAACATGTATCAAGTTTATATATGTATAGTTGGTCATCCAAGGGCTGACTAATTACAATTGTTGAGAGTAGAAAAGTGCCGATTTCACGACGCAAACTTCGTTGTATATTTGAATCCTATTTTGCGCAAGTTACTATTGTCCCATAGTAGTTTTGCAGCTTGCACGGAACAACAGAATCAGGTGTCACAACAACGATAGAATTTTTATGTCTTCCAGTTCGAAACAAGTGCAGGAGTATTGGAAATGCAATTCTTCTCGTAACATCTTGGAGTTTAGCTACAATCATATTTCTTCTGTTTATTGTATGTGCATTGCAGTAAACGCCCTTGGACGATCCGATACATAATTCGTAATATAGTATGTGAGAGTGGCGTCCGTGAGATTAGCTTGCGAGACCCGTGGAGGTATTTTGCAGGATGGTCGTGTATTGTCCACGCGAGAGGCGTGTTGACTTTCTTGTGTGTTTCGCTGTGGTTCGTGACCTTTTCCCAGTGCAATGTGGGCTGATTATTGTCATTGCCAGTGGCGCTACGTATTTGCGGTGTGTTTTTTGTCTATGGATGTCGCCTTTGATGCGATGTTTATTGCGGTTGTTGTTCACTGTGGTTACTCGCTTGTGGTTTTCGCGTGTGGTTTTCCGCACTATTGTGCTGTGATAATCGTGTGGGATTTCATGAGTAGTTCGCGAGCGCCGACTGGTAGATCTTGGGCGATAGCTGGTACTATGTGGCATGAGCACGGAATGTGCGAATCACTTTGGTATTGTTTTTCAGAGTGACAGAGGCAAGCCATTAATTTGTGAGGAAGAGAAGAAGAGAAGAAATATAATTTTGCTGTCAAATGTCGACAATACCTTGCACATTTTTATGTTTACATCAGGAGCTGGAGTGGAAAATTTGTACGCCAACCAGAGAAAATTTTGTGTCAGGTTCAGCAAAAAGAGAATTTCGCAGCGGCCGTTTTTGGACAGATAGCTGACTGGTGACGTCGGCACTTACCGAGATTCACACGATACACCATCGTTAGTGCCACCATATCGGAAAAAAAGGGTTATGGATAGTCTAGTAGTTTGTAATCTTTTATAGTAGTGAGGTTGCATGAATAAGAAGTAGATCTAGATGGAATGAGGATGACTGAAGTGAATGCGTCTTCAGCTCAGTACTTTGAGTACTTGAAAAGCTGTGGGAATGTGTCTTCGGCTTAGTACTTTGGGCGCATGAAAGGCTGTGAGAATTTAACACTACACTATCATACATTACAACACCTCACCACTACTTAAGATTATGAAGTTTTTAGACACAGAAAGTTGATCATTTAAAATTATTGGTGTAATAAAATCAAATAAGAATTGAGGAATAGAATAAAATGTCATTTTTGTCAAAAGAACGCTGTAAACAATTTATTTTTTTGTATTCCTTGAGTAATCACGTAAAACAAACCTTCACATTTTCATTATAGTTCTATGTGTAATTATGCTGTAAACATATTTGTAAAAACACAGTACTAAGTCTCCATGTAAGCATTGTGTAGCCTATGGGAGCTGGGTTGATGGCGACATGTCAGGCAGTTCGCAACAGCGGAAACACACTATTACATCACCTCTGGTAGATATACCTTATCCGGCATCGTTCAGACCTCCGATAGCGGTGGGCAAAATCTCGCCTTCACTTGCACACGTACCCTAATTTTTTGGGGATTATAGTTGTGTTCATACGGAAGTATCTTCCATGAGAAGACCCACAGCTAAGATCTGTCGCTGCCTGATGAGTCACCACGGCCACAACGTCATGGGAATCAATCATCCAACGGAGAGCTCGGCAGCGAATCTGGCGCGCAGTGCTTACGCCACTGCTGTCAACGGCAGGGTGATCCACTTGGTGTGCCACCATCAACCATAAATTTGTCACATGGAACCCGTTGTACGTCATTCATACTGTTGCGTCTCCCGGTTGCATTACCTGTGGTTTGTTGGCCACGAAAGAACATAGTTTAGTGTGCGGCGCGGCGAGGGACGTTTGGACGCGGACGCGCCGTATACCGACCTTTCTTCAGTGCACAACCGACGCAGAATTCAAGTCAGATGCACATTTTTTTTTTACTGGACAAGACATTCCTTCCCAAACACGTCCATGCAGTAAACTGGATCATTGGACATGGGACGCGATACATGTTTTTGCGAGATGTACTGTCTGTGATGGATTATTTGATATATCTACAGGAACTACATGTACCTAAGTACTGTCATACCAAATACAAAATTTATTTTGCCAACTGTCTCAAAAGTGTATTTCACAATAGACATTACACTAGGGAGTCCCAGGAATGAGACGACTAGTGAGAGGGAACGTTTAAAAACGATAATCTACACGGTATGTACATGTTGACATACTGGACATTGAGAAGACGACTGGCCGCTGCTGGTGGTGCCATATATGATTAGATAATGTTCGCGAGTCTTACAAACGATGGTACAAGGTTATAGCGACACACATACTGTTCCGATAAATCTTCGACACCCAACATGGTAATGCCACCCCATAGGCGGGAATAATTAAGTATACCAGGCTGACGCAAGATTTAATGACGGGTCACCGCATGCTGCTATTAAAGTGATGCAAATGATTGTCTTCTTTTGACTCCCGCCCTTGACGAGAGTTGTCACTTGGCTTTCCGTTTCATTGTATTAAAAAAATTAAATAACGCAATGTAAATAAAAAACCTTCTTACTTCCCAGCAAAAAGAAAAAAAGGAGGTAGGGACAAATAATTAAATAAAAAGAATAGCCACTTTTAAAAAAAATCTGCCAAGGCGACCATGTGAGAAATGAAAAATCCAGATTCGAGTCCACATCTGGCATAATTTTTGTACTTTACCCATTGATGTCATTCAATTACTGATAGCCGCTAACGTATTTATTATCCATTGGATCATAATCTAAAAGTTAATTTTGTAATATGTGTGACATATATTTACAGACAAAAGTACTAGAGATGCTTAAATGGTCATGTAACGCCTTATCATGATTTTGCAGAAGAGATAACAAATCTGAGATATTGCCACAGTTAGCTTAGTCCCGTATTTTGTTGTGAGCTCTTAGTGCTAACCCACGAGTTCCATTAAACGTTAAGCTCTCTAATGCTCTGCTTCATTCGAATTTCTTTTTCTCTTGAGGAATTTCTTATGTTTCTGAATTGACGTTTTATACATCGAATCATTTTGAACAAGCGAGGTACAGCAATTACAGTAAGGTGTGTCAAGTGATGCAGGTGGAGATCCGGGCTACGAGCCCAGGAACTAAGCCGGGTGGCCCTAACATGATGTAAACATGCAGAGAGGTCGGCAAGGTGAGTAACATGACAGAGACAGTAGGGTTCACTGGGGTGGGTAGGAAGAAGGATATTTGAGAGCCGGTTCGTAAACCTGCTCTATCGAAATAGACCCTAAGCTATTCTATATCGAGGGGTGACGCAGAAACAGGAAAACGGCCTGGTCTGTCACTGTGTCTGCAGTTTTCGAAACCGAGGGTGTGGAGGGAGTACGGACCATTTGACGCTGGCTCTCGCCGTTGGTTGAATGGGATGCAAAAATGAAAACTGGCTCGTCACTGGCGAGGGCTACGCTGACGGGAAAAGTAAGACATGGTTAGCGGCAAGACTCGGTCCGGCTACTCGTAGCTCATACTAACATGGTGCGGAAACTGGGTCTGACTACCACTGGTATCTGTCCCTCATACCACACCGAAGTTATGTAGTACTCAAAGTGTTTGGAACCGGGTTGTTGCAATTAACGTGCAGCTATTCACAGATGTCCAGCGTAGGTTGTAAATATCTTATGGCGGCGAAACTTGGTAGATATTCTGATGCGTGAATGTCGAACCAATTTAAGCTAGAAAATATATATACTAAGTGTGGCCACTAGATGAAAATCTGATGCTGTGAATGCAAGAAATGGTTCCATATGTAATGGATTAGGAACGGGACGTGGCAGAGGAGGAAAAACAAGAGAGAAAGGCATAATATTGATTTTATTATAAACATTCGCTTACACAGTTTGTTCAGTACGAGCACTGGAGTCGTCAACATGTTGCGTCCGTAAAACTACGTGGTCATAAGTTGCTCGCAGCTGTTCTGGTGAAATCTGAACAACCTTATCCTGTATATCGGTCTTCAGGTAAGGTGGATGTTTCAAATGGTTCAAATGGCTCTGAGCACTATGGGACTTAACTTCCGTGGTCATCAGTCCCATAGAACTTAGAACTACTTAAACCTAACTAACCTAAGGACATCACACACATCCGTGCACGAGGCAGGATTCGAACCTGCGACCGTAGCAGTCCCGCGGTTCTAAGGTGGAAGGCAAACGTGTTACTGGTAAAAGCATTCTTTTGGATATCCCCAGAACCAAATGTCACATGGATGCACATCAGGTGATTTTGCACTTCATGCATTGGGGAAACTTCTGCAAATAAAACGTTCGTGGACAAATGCATTAAGCAGATCCCTCACTCGTCTATCAATATTAGGTGCTACGTCTTCCATGAAAACAATGGTTTCTGTAAATTGCGCTCTTTCAAAGCACGAATCACATGCTGTACAAGGCAGTCTCGATAACACGCGGACGTCAAGGACGACTGACACCCCTCTGGGTGTATTCTCATCAAGAAACAACGGACCGAGAATAAAGGTGCTTGTAAAACCACACTACAAAGTCACGTAGGGCGAGTTCAAAGCTTCTTCGAGCGCAACACGTGGAATGGCTGCATTTCTGGCGGGCAGTGCATACGCCACTGCTGTCAACGGCAGCGCGATCTACTTGGTATAACCTCATCATCCATAAAATTGTCACATGGAACCAGTCGTACGCCATTCATATGGTTGATTCCCTACTTTGCATAACCTGTGGTTTGATGGACACGGAAATTCTTTGTGAGCTCTCCACCCGCAAAATACATAACTCGACCTTTATGTTCTGTTCTGACGTGTAAAAGCTTTTTTTTTTCTTGTTTAGATATTGGTGTTTCATAATACACTGAAGTCGTATCCACACCTTTATTATGTAGACGCAAGCAGTAACAGTTCACTTAGACACTATTACTCTTTTGTGACATCATTTCAATTCTTTCTGAGTAATTCACCTATGATCTTCTAGTGTTTAGTTCAACAGTGCAAATAATTGTGGATTTGATGAAAATTTCTGAGTTTTTTTGTGAGCGCCATTTTATTTTTACCTGCTGATATCTGTGAGTTATTCTGGTAGTTTATGAGCTGCAGCTGTAAGAGTGAGAAGGTAGGTAATGCTATGCAGACACACATCTCACGTAACCATTCCAGTGTGCACTGTAGCCTGCATATTCTGTCCTCATTCGATGAAAAGCTGTGATGTTATCGGCATGTTGCAGAGACGGCAGTGATAAAAATGAATATTGTTTATGGCATACTGCCAATGTTTGCTATGTTGTAGATCCGGTGTCAACTGGACATGCGGATTAGTTTTGTTTGAACAATATTTTGCAGCTCTTGTGCTGTGCATGTGTCATTCATACGGACAAAATGAAATACTGCACTGTCGTAAAATTCTCAGGATAATTTATAGCCAGCAGAGATTAACTCAAAGTGCGTTAAGTTTCACGAGAAGTCTGTTGGTCCATTCGCTAGAGTTAAAAATGATTTCAAACAGTGCCCATACTTCTCTAGAAGACAATCCATGTGAAGAACATCCCTGACCCAGATCATAGGTGAAAACATTGTTAAAATTTTTGAAATGGTATTGGAGTGCTGTCAATTAACGCTTTATAATCATATAAATAGAAAGAGTACATGAAGCTACAAATGTAACTGTAAGAGAGAGTTCTGCAGAGTGAATGCTGTAACATTGTTACAGTAAGGTAATTGTTTCGAAAAGTTCGGGCATGTTAGTAAATAGGAGATTTAAGATATTGCCGCGTGAGTCAGTCCTAGAACCAAAGAGTCGATTTTTTTTGTGGTTTCAGAGCAAACGCACACCAATTCCCTGGTAAAAGTTCTGGTCGCATCACTCTTCCCTTCTATAACTGTGTGTGAGACTGTGGTTCGATCGTGCTGGTCTCCAGTATTAGAAACCCCTGGCCAATTGGAGTAAGTGTTTGTTACAGAAGTCCCTTCGCTTATGTACTTCGATTTGATTAACCGGTGGCGTTAATTGTCTCTAAAACTGGGGGCAGGATTTTGGCATTCTCACCGAATAGATACGTGATTTTCCATCAATGAGAGGGAAGGGACATATGCATACGTAAGCCCTTCCTCCAGCTATCAAGATAGCTCTGCACCAGTCAGAGTTCCATCCTGGAAGTTTGATTATGAACACAAGGCTGCATCCTTCCGGAAAAGTGTCGTTCTTTAGGTTTACAGTCTACTAGTTTCGCCAGAACAGTTTTAATCTGCCAGGAAGTTTCATATCAGCGCACACTCCGCTGCAGAGTGAAAATCTCATTCTGGAAACATCCCCCAGGCTGTGGCCAAGCCATGTCTCCGCAGTATCCTTTCTTTCAGGAGTGCTATTTCTGCAAGGTTCGCAGGAGAGCTTCTGTAAAGTTTGGAAGGTAGGAGACGAGGTACTGGCAGAAGTAAATCTGTGAGGGACGGGCGTGAGTCGTGGTTCGGTAGCTCAGATGGTAGAGCACTTGCCCGCGAAAGGCAAAGGTCCCGAGTTCGAGTGTCGGTCGGGCACACAGTTTTAATCTGCCAGGAAGTTTCAACATTCGACCAGATTCGACATTTTTGAGGTACTTGTTAACAGGCTTTGAGCACTGACAATCTTCCCTTTGTCGAAGTCGCTTATCTAAATGGATATCCATCTCCAGCCCATGTCCTACCTGAAGCGATACTCCATCCGTGTTGGCTACCCTTACAAACTTTTGACTCCGCGTCAAGCTGCACCCAACGTCCTTGTCAGCTATGGTCGTAATATTTTGGCTGTTCTGCGTATCTGTCTCCTTTATAAATGACCGTTTGCGATGTACACCACGCTATATGCCCATTGAATTCAGTTTCCTTCATAGTTTTCCTTTTGGTAACTGCTTCACATGCACCTAAATTCCCTGACTGCAACAACTGTATTTCTTTTGCAAGCGATTATCTTGCATGAGGCGTGACACTCACCTCTGGCTCATGCCGGTTGAGATCTCTTCGCGACCACTGATCTTAACACCTCTTACGTGACGGGCAGTGGAGCAGCACGATTCCTTACAGACACAATGTACGATTTTGTGAGAAAAGGAAAAGCTGAGTTTCACACGATAGATGCTTTCAAATCTGTACTGATTTGTAGAATGAAACTTTCTGTCTCATGGAAATATATCATACTCGAACTTAGAATAAGAAGAAAAATTCTGCAGCAAAACGATGTTAAGGATATTGGTCTGTAATATTGTGGGACCGTTCTTTTACCCGTCTCTCACACAAGGAGCCCATATTAAAATATGCCTCATTTGGCACAGCTATTAATTTCTCCAACTTCGACCCTGATGGTACATGGCAAGAAATTTTGGCCTTTGTAGAGGAGAGCCGAGAGCTCTTTGAAGTGAATCATACAGGAATGGAACTATACACCACTTACTATCCACATCACACTGCATGGTGGCTGGTGGACTATGTAAGTAACATGTTCGTCAGTCTTCTGCACTTGTTACATCCATCTTATACATATCTTTAATATATACAGAATTATTGTTTCTAGCCTGGTCACTTTCGCAGATTCACAGCGCCAGTGCCCAGTACAAAGAGAAAGTCAGACCCCAAACCACGAACACCCAAGAGGCGGGCAATGGAGCCGTTCTACAGCCACACAGAGGACAGCCTGCAGGATGGCCTCACCTCTCTTAAGAATGGACACTTTGCGAAGAGCCTGGCGGAAAATGCGAAACGTGGACCGTTGCAGGAATTAAGAGAGAGCATATACAGAAAAGCCACACCTTGAATAGTGTGAAACTTCTGTCTGGCTACAAGTGTTTTCGCCTGCCTTAAAGATGGTTCAAATGGCTCTGAGCACTATTGGACTCAACTTCTTAGGTCATTAGTCCCCTAGAACTTAGAACTAGTTAAACCTAACTAACTTAAGGACATCACACACATCCATGCGCGAGGAGGGATTCGAACCTGCGACCGCAGCGGTCTCGATGTTCCAGACTACAGCGCCTAGAATCGCACGGCCACTTCGGCCGGCTGCCTTAACGAGCGAGACATGTGCCGATAACTGGCGAACCCCTGCAGGCACTTGGTTGGAGTGTAGACACAAATTTCAAAAAATTCGCGCATAGAATCGTATGAAAAAAAATAACTGCAGAAGAACCCAGCCTACTTAAAAAAATGTTATCTGGACAGTAAGGAGGACGCTTATAAAATAAATGACAAACGCCAGCGGATTCTTAGACGAAGCACAACCATGAGACTGTGCGGGCCTCACACAGAGATAGCTGCTACAAAATAGTGCTGTGGGGCTGCTTTCGCATCAACTAAAGAATATAAAAGCATCGAAACAATGCTCGATCAACACTGGGGATGTCAGTGCCAGTGAAAACCTGAGAAAGACATCACTCGACCAAGCATTGCCATTATCTTGCCTGACATCCACATTTCGACACCGTGATAACGCTGCTTCGGCTACGAAATCCACGGCAAACTGTCAAACTCGGACACCGTTCGGGGGCCTCGCTGCAGAGCCGCTAGACACCGAGGGGGACGGGCGATTTGCCACTACACGGCACCAAGACGCCGCGCCGTGCCGTCCCGACCCAGCCTCGGCAGCTGACATCCCTAGACGACGAGTAACAACGAAGAATGATGAGATGATTCATTCTCCCCTACTCCCTTTCCATAATAGAGTCGTGGTCACGCCCATTGAAATTTGCCCTGCGACTCGTAATTTTATGTAAAACAGGTACTGCAATGAATTCTAATGTTTCATGTTTTATTTATTTAAACCAACTCTTTCATTCGTACATCAGTCTCTCAATCTCACAATCTATTTCTGTTTGATTCCTCTTAATTATTGACGTCACTTAATTACTGGCTCCTTGATGGGGCGATCTCATGGGTTATTTGCATGATATGTGATGTCATAGAGAATTATGTGGCATTCATTGAATTTTTGCGACTAACGTCGGACGATCTCATCGGTTATTTTCATGGTAAGTGATATCGCAGAGAATCTATTAGGATTCCCTACAAGCTGTTTCATGCTGTTTTAGTCGTTGGAGTCCAATACCATACTGTTCATTTTCTCGATGGTACCACAGCACGTCCGTCACATGTACGAACTACAAGAGAAGCACAGAAAGATGAGTGCTTTTAACTGAAACAAAAGAACCATTCATAGTGGTTGTATAAGGTTCCTTGGGCAATAAACTTTCCAAAACGAAGAATTTGGGACATCCTGTTATTCCAGATTAACCAGTTCAATTAAATATTTATAAGAAGGCTATTTTAAAATACCTTGTAAATAAATCTACTCTGTACTTCAAACTGACAATTAATCTGCATTACTGAGCAGATTGTACCATCAGAATGAGAAATGTCATTGATATCAACGACATATCTTTACCAGACAAATTACCTCTCTAGTTGTCTTCTTGGACGTATCTTCTGGGCACCTCAGGCTGTAAAGAAGCTGTTTCTGCTACAATACCAACAACTCACATCACAAGTACAACATAAATTGTTTTGTTGGTAGTTAAATGCTTCTACGATTTTCAGCCAGTTTAACAATCTAGCCACAAGAAGTTTCAAAGAGATACAGTCAGAGATCAACAGACTTATTGGTAGTAAGAGTTGGTTGTTATTACATCAGGAACCACCCTTTTGAAAGGACCGTCTAAAGTAAATTACAGATATATCAAAAAATTAAGTAAGAAAATAGACAGACAGTCGACTTCGTTTTGCCGGCTAGACAGATAAATTCAATTCCCAAAACGATGTAATTTCGTATAATATACTGCAGGACATAGGAATCAGCAGACCCCACTTTTAGTTTCAAGTTTCGATATCGTTACATTAAAGCCTTTTCTAATTCGTTGTGTCTTAAAATAATATTCACCGAAGAAATTAATATATGCCAAACAATTCGGAAAATGTGGAATTAATTTTTTTGTGATCTGGCGCTTCTACAACAATGCTCTTGTAGTCTGACCACTAAGACAGTATCACTGTATTCAGTTGTCATGGAACCACGTAGTTCAGTGGTTTCGTATGTATAATATCTCGAAACATTTGAGAAGCTGGAAATGTGTTCACTCCAAAAACCGAGGTAACTGGACAGCTTAATAAGAAAATCCATTTACCATTGCCGTATTGTCAACGGCGTGTTTTAAATGTTATTCACTATCAGGGAATTTTCCCCAAGCCGACCTAATATTTTAAGGACAAAAAAGAACACTTGTCAGATATGAAACGTGCCCCCGTGAAAATTTGGGCTACATTGACGATAGTACGCAATTATGAACTTCTGAAAGCAGAGTTTCCAAACTTTGCGCACACGGTGTGGGGCGGCGGATAAGTTTGTAAAAATATCTAAAATCTGATTGCTGGATACTGTATAAATGCTTGCATGTTGAATCAGTTTCTGGCTTTTAGAACGTTGTTAATGCTGTCTCAACACTGGCTCTCTATTTACTTTTTGGTACCCAGAAAGTGATTTAATAAAACATGGAACCAGTAATTAGAGATCCTAGTGCCCACTTTATCTGAGAATGTTATTATAGCTGCAGCTTATAGCTCTGAGGAATTAGGAGATTGTCCGGGATTTCTAATCAAAAACGGTTTTCCAAAATAGTTGAGTATATTCTGAAATTCACTGATAAAAAACACAAGTATCCCTACAACCTAACTAACAGAGCAGTTCAGAGTCTAATGCGCTGATGCAACTATAAATGTCCGAATTAAATGTTAAAAAGAATGCTCGCCATAATTTGATGAAAATATTTCATCAAACGCCACGCTAACTATTTGGTAGAATGTCTGTCCCGCGACGGCACGTGAAAATACGACAATGCGCAAACTGAAGCTAGATAATGAAAATCACTCCAGAATTAACACTTCACATGAAATGTTTTCATGGTTCCGCGTATCTCTAGTAACTTAATACGGCACCCGAGGCGGTTTGCAGCAGTGACACTGATGCGACGCGACTCCCGACACAGATGGCGTGTCATTCAGCGTCTGGAGAGAACTGGGGCCTTGCTTCCTCGCGCAGCGTTATTATATATAAAGCCGCGGTGCGGACGGCTAAGGAAACGCCTGATCTTTTCGGCTCTCCCGACTAGCCGCTGGGCTAGTAACGCACCACTTCAAGTTACATAATAATTTATAGCTTCTTTTGCTGATGGCCGAAGAAGCTCTTAATTTAAACGTGCATTCAGCACGCAGGTAAGTATTGATAATAAAATTTTGACGTGGCTAAGTTAAATATTTTGGGCGAGAGAATTAATTAAATTACACTGCACGCAGTAGATGAGCTCTGAACTGGCCCTTTTGAGATCCGCTATCGCTATAATTTTATAGGTATTCAAAAGAAACTTTACACATCTTCATAATCATAGCGGACCTCCAACCTATTTAAATCTAAACATCCTAGCCTTATTTACTAGCCTACTTAATCTATCTTGCTTCCTTCAGTTTTGAGATGAAAACCAGAAAATCATGAATTTCCACTAAAATCTTAATATGTGAAATCCAAAGTACTGTTTTTATTAAATCATTATGAAAGATGAATCTAAATATAAATTTAGAAGTCTCTAGCTCTTTTCTGTTGCGCCAATGATTTTTCCAGAAAAACGTCCAAATTTCGAAAATGGCTGAAGTTATCGAACTGATATTTAACACACAATAATTTAGTATAATTCCTGACATGCTAGAAAAGTTTTAGGTCATTTGCTTGATTTTTAAGGTATTGCGCAACATTTATGACATCAGAGCTAGTTACAGCAGACTGGCTGGCACACAATGGAAACTGATGTGAATTTACTACAGCGTGAGTAGGCTGCTTCCCTACAACGGTTGTTTGTCACTGGCTTCGCTCCACTGCAGTCCCGTAATGACCGAGTGCGAAATACTGTACCGTGGAGTGAAAAAGAAGTATGTGAAATACGTCTTTGAGACTAGCAACATGCTTCGTTTATCGTATAAAACTGCCACGTTTCTGATCTGTAGCTGCTGCCAGACATCTGCTTCCTTTCAATATTTTTATTTTGCGATTCGAAAATGCAGTGTAAATGGATTACATGAATAGGGTACTCGACTGTTTCTGGAAACCGTCTTAAATGGTTAATTATGTCATTTTATGCTCATAACATGCTGTCTTTCTTCTTGAATCTCAGTATTACTTAAAAAAATTTAATGAAATAATTTGAAAGCCCGCTAAAGGGCTCCATTCGAGTAATGTTATGCCTGTGACGTCACTGGCCCTCTCGCTAGTCCTACTGTCATAAAGCTAATTCACAGCGATGTCTTGTTTTGGAATTTACGTTCCGGAAAATAGATTACAAATGGTATGCATAGTACCACACTATACGAATACATCCATAAGAACTCTTGGTATATCCTTTTTGAGTGTTTCAGAGAATGAAAGCATGCGTAAATTTTGGTTGCACTGTACCCGCAAAATACCACCACGTCTATGCCGAAGTTCCCTTACTTAATTAAAAACGTCTTGCACTCTCAAGTTAACATTAATTTACCTCAGAGTTGCGGTTTCCCACTGTCACGAAGAAGGATAGCGTCAGTAGGTGAATTTAAACTCTTAGTGAAAATCAGCATCATAGATGCTACTTTGCGTAACGCTGGTAGTTCGGTTGATGAAGTGGTGGCCGGTCGACTATTTAAAGATTATATCTATTAGTCCACTGCAACAATATTTTAACTTATTTATGAAAGAAATCGAGAGTACTTTCATATGAAAACCAAGTCACAATTACACGACTTCACCGTACCGGTTAGAAAAGGAGTATTATTGTGTTTTCCTTGGCGTTTAAATGAGCTTACGTCTGCAATAGGTGATCGCACACATAATGTTCGAAAATATATTTTCTAGGTAATGTGACCATAAACTTTTTACTTTATTAGAAACATCTTTTCTTTTTTTTTACCTTCCTAGTGTCTAGATTGGAATCCTTACTGTTTAAGCTTATGAAGTTTTCTCATCTTACGCAGGATGAAGTTAAGCCTGCTTCAGACAAGACGTTAGTTTACGCTTACAAACAGCACAGCCCCTACGTTTGTGTTATCTGCATGTTGCACACGCTTTATATGTCTCCGCATAGAAAACCTCATCGTCCTACACCTCGTTGAACAGCGAGAGTATGGTGATGTCTTCAATACTAGCAATGCTTCCCAGAAAAGTTAATTGTTCCTAAGCAAAGTAGATCCCACCATAGAGACAACTGGGAAATGAGTAAGAAGCTAAGGCTATATCTATATCTCGCATAAGACTTTAGAAAATTTATGACACTTTCAACATTCGAAACCAAGCTTTTTGATCCATAGTCACATGTGGTACCCGTTGCGCCACAGAGCCCATGATTCCAGTTCTACCTCTGCTGTGTATCTTGTACGGCGGAAATCAACACTAAGATGTGTCAAGAGTATTTTTATTGTGCTTTGGGTCGTATTTCATGACTGATAAACGACAATATAGATATAAAATATGGACCAATTTGCAGAAGTTCTTAGTTTTGAGCGGGTTTAATAACGGAAGCAGCAGAAAAAAGAACGCCCGTCATTGCACATATCGCCGCTCTAAATCAGTAGAGCACAGACGCATCAATTCTCGTAAGGTTTTCACTATCAGTGTTCACAAAATTCGTTTCTATTGTCACTTAAATGCTGCAAATGCGTTTTGCACCACTAAATAGCTAAATTAATTGCAATAAAAGTACCTAAAAAGCTAGTAACTACAGCTAACACTCCTGTCATACAAGAACCGGTATAGCTTCATTTTACTCCTAGTCTGAGACGTCACCACAGCATCAGCCAATAACAGAGCATTTTCAATGACGTGACCAAATCTTGATATTAAATGATTTTTAAGCTTTATTTAGATAAAAGTAAGAAATAGTTTACGAGGAACTTGACCGAAAATGCGATTATGATCTTACAATCATATTTATAACGTAGGAAAACAGGATATTGAAGTGTCGTGAGAGAGGAAGCGTAGGCCTATTTAATTAATAACCTCGCTCTTGCGCGTTATTGTCTTTGAATTCCGAAGCTGGTGCCGTTAAAGTGAGCTACATTTCCAGGAGATGCGTTGTTCTTCTACGTGACTGGTATGATTAATACGTAAATCGAAAATCATTAACATCATTTCGTAATTAGTCTTTAGTTACTTGGATTTATAAACTTTGATTTTGAGGCGTAGATTCAAATACATGGTATCAGTAGTGGAGAAATGCTAATGTAATGTAGAAAGTATACGTGCGTGAGGTTGCTATATTACGTACTTATATTACTTAGCATTTTCGCGCAGAATAACACCATTTTTCTCGAATAAGAGTTCAAACCACTCTGGCCAGAGGTGTCCACTGCACCCTTACTGTTCCCTCCCCATCATCGTCCCAGGAATAGGAGGCCCGTGGTTGTCTTTGTCACTCCTCTGTACAGTATTTCACCCGCCGGCGTTAGGCGGCAGTAGCGGAGCAGAACGAGTGACAAACGAACGTTGCAAGCGAAGATCTAAAGCTGTGTTTTCAGAACCTCAAAACTGCGTACTATCAGAATTATGACCCAAATTTTCGAGTGGGATTGATTCCTGAGGCTAAGTTCATGGAAGCGTTCCTTTTTCTCATTACTATACCAGGTACGGTTAATGATGATTTCTTGCAAGGTACAGTAAAACCCTACTGAAAAGGTGATACATTGATTTCATTAAGTTTTCAGTTTTCACTGGGCCGTTTCGTTCTTGTGATGAATAGCCGTTTTGGCTAACATGAAGTAACAGGAATTATTTAACAGGATATTCCTTGATAACAAACTTTACGCTACACTTACTAAAACAGAACTGCGAACATAGTTTGGTACCAACTGTTCTTATACAAGCTGAATTTTGGGTGTTCGTGCTCCTGTAAACAACAACTTAGTATTATAACGAGAAGACATAATCGTAGTAGGTTGTACGTTCTTATTTATTGGCACCGAAATGTCACTTACAGCTATGGTATTGCAACACTGTTAATTACGACTAAACGTTGTCAGAGGAGTACATCTAGTGTACTTACGATACCAAAATCGTGTAACTTCAGTCCCAGTTGCATGTTACGTGTCTGCTCTTTTATTCCTTAGCGAGCTATTGAACCGGACATACTGCATTTGCACCTCAAGTAGAGCTGCCGGAATGAGGAACGGCACTAACGCGGAGCCCTGCTACGTCGTCCAGTGGGCTATAATTCAGATATTCGATGGGCGTAACTAACGTCACGTGGCTTCACAGTTCGCCAATGAAACATAAATGTGTGAAATGGGACGAGCAAGGGCGGTGCAATGGAATGTTGAGAGGGGGAAGGGGACTGGAGGGTTGGGCATATAGCTGATAGCTCCTCAGCATTTCTGTTTCCCTAATACCTTCCTACCTGCCACGCAAGGCGGCAGAAGCGATTCTTCACAGCGAAATATGACCTGATGGACAAGACGGCCACAATCCTTTTCTTTTCCTTTTGAGAAATAAAGAAAGAGATGGGATGAGTAGACGAGCACCTGCATAGAGTGGACCTAAGAAGATTAACAAGGAAACTTACAGAATTGTAAGCCTAAAGAAAAAAGAACCTAGTCAGAGGATGGAAAAAATGTGACTGTGTGTGCTGGGTTGGTTTAAGGCCCACGCGACACGAGCAGCTGCTTGAGGCGCCAAGATGAGAGGGGTGCTCAAGGCACCAATGAGCACGAACCGTATACTGTGCTATCACAATTAGTAGTGAACGCTGACACGGGTGAAAGTGGTATGAGGGAAAAGGTGGGGAGAGTTACGTTGCCAAATGATGAGTTGCTTGTGTGGAAAAACGTGCTCGAACAGGCCTCGCGTGTTTATCACGCAAATAAACGATGAAGAACCAGAAATGTAAACTAAGAAGACTAGGAAAAGAACAAGAAATAGATAATAACCTGAAAATTACATTTTCTCAGGGTTTCTTTTAAATGTCACATGTAGCATGGTCGTACAGTAATCCAATGTTAGTGAAGACCACTGTAAGTTCTCACTTTCTTGAGACTATAGAAATCTATTTCCAGAATTTGTGTGGAATGAACTACATTCCGCCATAAAATTTTTACTTAATTCGTGTCAAATATCCTTCAGTTCTGGAGTTCCTAAAGGTCGTTTGGCATTTTCAATGAAGAATTGAAGCCTATTTGCGGCAGTCCACCGCTATGTACACCAGCTCGCCAAGTTTGTCGGCTAGTGCGCGTGGTGTCTTGCAAAGTTCGCTCCAGTGCCTGGCTGGGGCGTGGAATTCATGTCTCCTTCTACGTGTCTGTAGTTTCTTCTTGGCTGCCTGTAGTCGTTGTCACGCTGTGGCTACGTTCTTCCGCGCTGCCGTGGCTTGCTGCAACCCTCGTCCTACCTCTGCAGCCACTACGGCGTGACTGGCAGTCCGCGTTTGGCGATCGCTACCCCCTCTTTCACTGATCGGCGGCGTGCCTCCACCACAGCTATGTGCGGCTTCCGCTTCTCCTACGTGCCAAAGCATATTTTCTTACTTGACATTACGTGGACAGTGAGTGGCCGAGGGATGGGGGAGGGGTGGGACGCGATGGGGGCGGGTGTCACGTTCATATTTCTTCTCAAAGTCATCACGGACGTACCACTACCACATCCTCAATTCATGTCTCTGGTGTCTAAATGCTAAAGCCCACAACCAAAGTTCCGATGATCTCCGGCGGTACACCGCAAGGTTACCGCCCTTCGATAGTGCCATTTTCGCGCTAATCGAAGTGCTAGGGGTTACAGGTGCCAGCCAGCCAGCCAGCCAGCCAACCAGCCAGCAGCAGCAGCAGCAGTAGTAGCAGCAGTTCCCGGTCCCGGCCTGCAGCAGTGGTCCCGCAGCCAGCCAGCCAGCCAGCCAGCCAGCCAGCCAGCCAGCCAGCCCGCCCTCCGGTGGCAGCAGCAGTCCGGCCAGCAGCAGTCCAGCCAGCAGCAGCAGCAGCAGCAGCCGCCGCCGCCGCCGCCCCGGCCCCGTCCGCGGCAGCAGCGTCCCTGCCTCTCGCCGTCGCCGTCGCCGTCGCCGTCGCCGTCGCCGTCCGTCGTCTCCCAGTGTGTGTCCTGTCCTTTTAGTGCTGTGTTTTTCTTTCTTCTTCTTCTTGTCGTCATGTCCGCCCCCACCACCACCGTCACTACTACCACCACCGCCATCGTGTATACGTCCCCTTCCGCCGCCTCCACCACTATCACTTGGTGTGCCCAGTCCCACCCCCCTCCTTCCATCTCTCCCCTCCTCTCTATCCCTTCGCCCTCGCTCTTTGTCGCCCCCTCTCCCGCCTCTTCCTCTCGTTCTGATCCTTTCCCCCCACTCCCCCAGCCTGTCACTGCAGCTCCGGCTAGGGTGGTGGCCCGTCGGGCCACTGCCCACGCCCAGCTCTCCCCGTCGCCGTCGCCATTGCCATCACCGCCGCCACCGCCACCGCCACCACCGTCATCATCGTCCCCATCACCATCACTGCCACATTCGCCTGCACCGTCACAGTCACTATCTCCGGCGCCGACTGCTGCGTCCGTGCCGGGACCTGTCCCTTCCCGCCACCTCCCCATCGTTCCCGTCCCTCATGTCACCACCCGCCCATCTCCCGCTGTCAAACGCCCTAGTGGCGCCTCCACTTCCTCTGCTCCTAAAAAGGCTCCACCCCGCCCCCCATCCCCACCCCAAAATGCCATGGACGTCTCCCCACCAGGCCCCGCTCCCTCCTCCTCCTCCTCCCCACCCGGTCTCTACAAATATCTCCTGTCCCGTCCCGATCCTTCCTTCCTCGAGGCCCGGAATCTCTCCCTCCTCCTCCGCCAACATTTCCCTGGCGCCCCCATCTCTCTCCTTACTCCCAGACGGGATTCTGTTCTTATCTCCTCCCCCAGCCCAACCCTCCATACTGACATCCTCTCCCGCCTCCCCATCACCCGTTTTGGTCCTCACGCCTCCCTCACCCCTGCTCCCTCCCCATCTCCTACCCGCCAACCCCAACCCCCGCGTCGCCCGCCGACCCTCACCGCCGTGATCACTCGGCTTAGCCCGTCGATCACGGAGGAGGAGGTGCTGGCGGAGCTGAAGGCCCATCCCACCCTGGAGGTGCGGGCAGTCCGCCGCATTTTCAACGCGACCGGCCCCACCCGCCTTATGCGGGTTTTCTCTGAGGACGCCCCCTCCATTGACCGTCTCCTGAAGGAGGGTGCCCTCCTCTTCAATCAACGGTACAAGGTCGACCCCTCCCGTTCCCCCCCTCAATCCCTGCGCTGCCAGAGATGTCTGCGCTACAATGCACATCCAACAGCAGAGTGCCGCGAGGCCCCCACCTGCCCGCATTGTCGGAAAGCGCACTTCCTCCGGCAGTGCCCCAACCTCCAATCCCCTCCCTCCTGTAATACCTGCAGCCTCCCCCACCCCACCTACTCCCAAAAGTGTAAAGCCCGACCCCCTCCCACCACTCCTGAACTCACCGTACCTGTCCGTCCCCTGGACGCCCCCACCCCTCCTGGCAATTCCCTTCGTCCCCCCCCCACTGCTGAGGACATCATCAGGTTCCTCACCATTGTCCTCCAAAACGTCCATCCCTTTCAGCGCCCCCACACCTTACAACAGATCTCCCTCGCCGCCCGTTCCATATTCCACCTTAAAATGTACACCACCTTTTCCAATAACCAGGCCCATTTCACCTTCTCCCGCCTTGACACCCTCGTATAAGTCCTTATCATGGCGCGACAGCATCGTATCCTTTTCAACAATATCCGCTCCCTTCCCGCCAACAAGAACCTCTTCCTGCACACCCTTGCTACCCACCGCGTGGATGCCTTCCTCCTCAATGAAACCTTCCTCCAACCCCACCACTCCATCCACACCTCCCCCTATCTCCTCCACCGCTCCGATAATCCCCTCCCAGTTGCGCGTGGCGGAGTTGCCATTGGCCACCACTGCCAGATCCCCGTTCGGCTCCAGCCTCTCCTTCCCGACCCCACCGAACACCTGATCCTTAGTCTCTTCTTCCCCGGCCTTACCATTACCTGTGCCACCATCTATGTCCGCCCCAACGCCCCTCTTCCTTTCGACTTCCTCTCCCACATCGACCGTACCTTCTCCTCCTATGTGATCGCCGCCGACCTCAACATCCATAGTCGCTCCGCTGCCCAGTTATGGCGGTGGCATCGGTTCCTCTCCTCCCTTCAAGGCGACCTCATCCCCATCCCCCAGCACACCCGTCCCGAATCCAACTCCACTCCCGATGTTATCCTCTCCTCCCCCAACCTCCTTGGTCGCATTACGGTGGATGTCCTGGAGCCTATTGGTAGCGACCATCTCCCTGTCCTCCTCACCGTTTCAGACGGCCGTCGCCCCCGCCCCGACCCTCGTCATGACCCTCCCCCTAAGTACATCCATGACTATTCCCGTGCCAACTGGAATGCCTACCGGGATACCCTCTCCACTCAGGTCGATAGCCACCCTCTCGCCTACCGCCGTCCCGATGATGTCACCCATGCCGCCTCCTTTCTCCAGCAGACCTTGTCTGAGGCCGTGGAGGCCCACGTCCCTACTGTTGCCATCCACCCCCACCGTCCTACCTTACCACCACAGGCCGTCCTCCTCCTCCGTGAATCCCGAATCCCGTCGTCTCTACCGTGCCTTCCTCCGCACGCGTGACCCGGACACCCTACGACGCCACCGGCAACTACAGCGACACATTCGACATTTGCTCGCGGCCAAGAAACGCCGGGACTGGCGACAGACATGCACCCGTTTAAATGCTACCCTCCCTATAAACTCGTATAAGTTCTGGACCGCCTTCCGTCGCCTTACCGGAACTAAACCCTCCCCCTACTATCCTCTTCTCCACGATGATCACCCCTTCCCTGACGCCCTTAGTAAGGCCAATCACTTTGCCTCCTACCTGTCCGATGTGTTTTCCATCCCTGATGATCCCCAGTTCGATTACTCCCTCTTCCCAGATATCCGCGATCGAACTGACACCTCTGTCCCTCCCCTCGCTCCTGGTTTCCAGTACTTGGACAACATTCCACACACGGACCTTAATGCCCCCATCACCACACAGGATCTCATCAATACACTCCGCACCAAACGCAACACCGCTCCTGGTCACGATCGTGTCACCTACCGTCACCTTCGTGAAGCTCCTGTCTCTTTTCTCTCCACCCTGGCCAGGCTCTACAATGTAGTCCTGTCCACCGGTTACTACCCCGACCTGTGGAAAACCTCCCGTATCCTCATGTTCCTCAAACCTGGCAAACCGCCGTCCGCCGCCTCCTCCTACCGTCCCATCAGCCTTACCTCGGTCTTCAGCAAGGTCCTGGAATCTATCCTCACCCGCCGCATCCACCAGCATCTCCGCCAGCACCGCCTCCTCCCCGTTACCCAGTGTGGCTTTCGGCCGTCCTTCTCTTCCGACGATCTTCTCCTTCACCTCACTCATCTCCTTTCCGAACAGCTCAATTCCCGTCGCTCCGCAATCTTCCTCTCTCTTGACCTCGAACGCGCATATGACCGCGTATGGCATTCCGGTCTCCTCTTCAAGCTCCAAACCTTCGCCCTTCCCATTGACTACGTTCGTCTGATCGGTTCCTTTCTCTCCCGCCGTCCTTCCCATGTAACCATCCATAATACCGATTCCTACACCTTTTTCCCCTCCGCCGGTGTGCCCCAAGGCTCCGTCCTCTCCCCCCTTCTGTACTTGTTGTACACGGCGGATATGCCACCGCCGTCACCCCCCGTCCACCTTCTCCAGTTTGCCGATGACACCGCCTTCCTTGCCCTTGCCCCCACCCTGCAACGCTCCCAACACCTTCTCCAATCCCATCTTGACCGGTTCACCGCTTGGTGCAACCAGTGGTTGCTCAAGGTCAATCCTTCCAAAACCCAGGCGATCATTGTAGGCAAAACCACTCCCTCCTTCCGCCTCCTTGATTTCTATCTCACCGTTTATGGCCGTCCCATCGCTCTCACCCCCACCCTTAAGTACCTTGGCGTCACCCTCGACCGTCGCCTCTCCTGGACTCCCCATCTCCAGACAATCCAAGCCAAGGCACGTTCCCGACTCCGTCTCCTCAAGCTCCTTCCCGGCCGGACGTGGGATCTGGACCCCTCCACCACCCTCCACACCTATAAGTCCCTTATCCGCCCTATCCTCTGTTACGCCCATCCAGCCTGGATCTCCGCTCCCCCTTCCTTTTATAAATCCCTCCAAATCCTTGAACGCCATGCTCTCCGCCTTGCCTATCGCATCCGTCTCCCTTCCCCCACGCGGATCCTGTATGACCTTATCCCCTTCCCCCACCTCCTCCTCTTCCTCGAAAGGATACGAATCCTATACACCTCCCATAAACTCGATCCACCTCACCCGCTCGTCTCCCCGATCCTCTCCCACCCCCGCCCGCTGCCGCGCCTGTACTCCCATGTCCCACCCGGTCTCCATCTCTCCACCCTCCTTACCCTCTCCCAAGGTGGCTTCCGCCAGCTCCCCCTCCCTGATGATGTCCTCCTCCCCTGCATCTACCCCTCCTATCAACTTTGATCCTCCCCCCCCTCCTGTGTCCTTTCCTTCAGGCACCCTCCCTCCCCCCCCTTTTCCCTTCCCTTCTCTTTCCTTTCCCCCCTCCCTCCTACCCTCTCCTCCGGGCTTCACTCCCCCTTCCTCCCTCCCCCTCTCTCCTTTGCCCATGGCATCTCTGCTCTCCCCTCTCCCATTTCCCCTTCCTCCTCCTCCACCTCCTCTCTTGGCAGGTCCCCGGACTCGTACACGCTGAGTGGACATTCGCGCGCCGGAGATCATCGCCATCAGTGTCTCGTGAGTGCCGTCGTGTTTCGTGTTCAGTGTTCCCGTCATACTCCATCGTTCACCTGTGCCATCGCCATCTTCAGTGTTAGTGCGTCGTGACAACAGTTTGTAGTGAATTTTCGTCAAGTGTGAACGGCTCCGTGTTTGTCTTTATGTGTCTACTGTTTTATTACCCACCGTTATGTCACATTTGTGTATTCTTTCTGTTCTATCTTTATCTTCTCTACGGCTGAAGAGCGGCGTACCATGCTGCTGACAGCCTGCCTGTTTGTACGGGTTTGAAAATAACAATAAAGAAAAAAAAAAAAAACCAAAGTTCGACGAAAAGATCACACTACTCTTTTCGACCGATTTCACATAATCCTACCAAGTCGTTTTCTCTGTGCCAAGCACAGCAATTGTAACACTTGGCGCAACAACCAAACAAGGACACAGTTCCACAACCGTGAAGGATAGCTAGGAGCCATTACCTAAGTCCCTGAAGAGCTAACCCAAAGCCCAACTAACCTGAACCATTAGCCAGGTATCCTGAATGTTTCAATACCGAAAGTCCTGCGTCTAGATATGCAGCTCACCACTGTTGTTGGTATAACTTCGGATCATCACCCTGTGACTGGCTCCATCCAGGGGATTTTGCTCACGTTCGTCAACATCATCTGTCACAACAAACTGGAAACTGTACAGCTACTAGCTTAATAACAATGTTCGTCCGATGATAGGCGTCTCCACCATGCCAGCTACTGATGAAAACATCTCGGACCTAACCATCAAAATCAAGAGCTCATAGAAACAACCTTCCATACAAACAGCCAGTGAAGTGTATTAGCACTAGTACTTTTCGCCATTACTGCAAGATATTAAGGCTTTTAACAATAGCGCTTGTAGAGAGTGGAAATCTACCGTAATTCAGTGGATCGCAGAGAAATAAGGCGACACTGTAGAGAACTGGATTTCCGAGCTGCAGAATGTCGAGCAGATGATTACGAAGACAAAATGGCAACTTACTACAGAAATCAAGGAATGATTGGAGGCTCGTGAAGACGTTGCAAAACCCAACATCTCTGATAGTCAACGATATGACTCACAGGTTAACACCGAAATCTTTTCCAGTACATACGAGACACAGAACGACTTGGCAGTCTAGGAGGAGGATGGAGTAGCACAGACAAGACGCCAGTAGTGGGACAATAGGGGCGTGGCAACAGTCTCCATTGTTTGCCAAATGTGTTCAAGATGTCGTAACCAAGACGGCGGCTATAGAAATGGCAATGTCGCATTGATGTCATGGTGGGAAGTTCAAATTCTGGGGGAAAAATAGGTCACTTCGGCTAGCTCCACTAACCTAACCCGTTTCCCTCCCCCCTCTTCACCTTAAAATGGCGGGAAGTTCAAATTCCAACAGGACAATGCTACACACCATGGCTACTGTTGTGGATTGGCAAGACAGCCAACCCACTATGAGAGGAAGCCGAAAGGCACGCGTTTTAGCTCACGCAGGCTGGCGTGAGGTCTGGAACAGGTCAAGGAAATGAGACTAACAAAAAACGTACGTAGCTGCTGGAATACTTAACTTTAATCCATAATTGGTGAACATCGCTCTTGACGGTACATGTTTTACAGCATCAATAGTAACTAGTAATGGCGCCTTGCTAGGTCGTAGCAAATGACGTAGCTGAAGGCTATGCTAACTATCGTCTCGGCAAATAAGAGCGTAATTTGTCAGTGAACTATCGCTAGCAAAGTCGGCTGTACAACTGGGGCGAGTCTCTCTAGACCTGCCGTGTGGTGGCGCTCGGTCTGCAATCACTGATAGTGGCGACACGCGGGTCCGATGTATACTAACGGACCGCGGCCGATTTAAAGGCTACCACCTAGCAAGTGTGGTGTCTGGCGGTGACACCACAGCTACCTCAACTAACCTTAGAAAACGACGGCAAAGTAGTTCACTTGGGATAATTTTTGAGAAAAAAAACAGAAAAATAGTTACTGAGTATCTAGATCAGGGCCTCACAAACACGGAAAACCGCACGCGTGCAAAGCGAGGTGCAGCGAGTGCCTGCACAGTGCATCGGTTAAACTCGGCATACTTCGCCTCAACTCGGCTTGCTGGTTGAGGCCGGCGGTGTGCGCTGCCGAATGCGCTGCCAGACAACTTAGACAACATTGGAATACGTAAGTGCAAGACAATTACCGGAATAATGGAACCATCTGCTCCAAAAAAAAGGGAAAATTGCCGAAAGTCATTTTTAACCGGAATGGGAACTCTCCTACTTTTTTGAGCGTTGTGACGACAAAGCCAAATGTTTAATCTGCGGCACACTAATTACGTGTGTCAGAAAATCGTCTACTGAAAGGCACTACAGCAAATTGAATTTAGAAAAGTATAGTGATATAACAGGAGGTGCCAGAGAGAAAGAATTACGGAAGTTGCAAACTCTTGCAGAAGAGAATTCTGTATCTACAAACGAGGTTTGTTGCAAGTACTTTAGCATGTATATTTTGGTTAAATGTCATGTGAACCGAAATAACATTTGTTTAGATTCCTTAGTTTTCGTTTTCGCATAAATTATTTCTAACATATCTTTTTTTGTCTACTTTAGGGTGAAGAAGATGAGGGGTGTTGCGAAAGGACTCTCAGAGCTAGTTACAAAGTTGCTCTACGTTTAGCAAGAGCTGGGAGTCCATTTATGGACTGGCCATTAATAAAAAAACATTATGTTGGACGTAGTAGAGACAATGAATCCCACATTAGCTCCCGCGTACAGCAGAATACCACTTTCCAGAATGACAATACATCGGAGAATCAACGACATTGCTGAGAATTTGCATCAACAACTGGCAGCAAAAACTGAAAACTTTCCAGAGTACTCCATCGCACTTGATGAGTCCACGGATATTAACGACACGGCTCAGTTAGCAATATTTTTGCGTGGCGTGAAAGAGCTCCTGGATATGATTTCGTTGAAGGACACTGTTACTGGGGCGGATATTTTAGCAGCTGTTGAAATGGCAGCTGAAGGAATAGGACTCCCTTGGGAAAAGCTGTTTTCCGTAACCACAGACGGGGCACCAGCAATGTGCGGTAAAGCAAAAGGGTTTATTGGCCTTCTGCGGAAATAACTTAACATGCCGAATTTACCTTCCGTTCATTGTTTTGCACACCAAGAGGCTCTTTGTGTGAAAGTTATCGGTCTTCAAGATGAGATGAAGGTAGTGGTGCGTATCGTAGACTACATTCGTTCCCATGGACTCACTCATCGTCAATTCAAAGAATTTTTGATTTCCTTTGAAGAGGAGTATCCAGATATTCCCTACCACGCTGAGGTGCGCTGGCTGAGCAAAGGAATAGTGATTTCCCGAATTTTTCGACTACGCCATGCTGTGGTTCAGTTTTTGGAGAGCAAATGACGTCCGGAGCCACTTTTTGATGACCCTAAATGGGTAGCTGATTTAGGATTTTTAGCAAACATTATGGCTCTCCTAAAAGATTTAAGTCTGAAACTCCAAAAAGAAAACAATCTCATCAACGATATTATCAGCAAAATAAACGCTTTCCAGTATAAACTGAAGCTCCTCAAAAACAATCTTTCAGAGAAAAATGCGCAACACTTTCCTGAACTAGGTAAGCGAGCTATAAATTGTACCTTTATTAAAACAGCCTGATTTTTATAACCGCTCTAATCAAAACGGTACTATGATTTTGTTTGACAGCATCTGTGCAGGAAGGAGCGCGCTTTGAAAAATACGTCGAGGTGTTGCAATCCCCTGAAAATGCGTTTAACGACCGATTCCAGGTAATGTGCCGGTACATGACTTACAGCTAAATAATGGAGATTGCGTTACATATGCAAGTGTAACATAATCCAAGAATACATCCTGGACTAAAAGTAATTTTTAAACTATTCTGTGAGTACCAAATGAAGACAAGTAAAAATCCTACGGAATTTACACTTCAAACAGAATACTGTACGATTACAATTGAAAGAGAGTTAATTATCGTTTAAGAATGGTAAACAAGTTAAATTATCAAAAATGTCAAATTTTCAAGCATGTGTCTGAGGATGGAAAGTAAATAGAATTACAGTAAACGTTTTCAACTAGGACTTAACAGATATGTAGTACACAGTAGGTCATCTTACAATACTTTACCAGAAAAGATAAAAAGATAAAAGGCATTTATTAATGTAAAAAATAATGATCTAAATATTTTCTGTCATCTATAACATCTACATTATATCCTGTAGATAAAGATGTAGAAAATTTAGTACATATAAACTTATTGGTAATGATCTTGGTGAGGAAACCTGAAAATTTCTAATTTCCAGTAGCGGTTGATTATATTGTGCAAAACTGAGACCATAATTAGTACATCCACTAATTTTTAATTGTCTGATGAAAGGTATCTAGTGTAGCCTTTGAAAGTTATGAAATACAAGAAGAAAGTCTTGTAAATCTTCTTTGTTTCAGTCATGTAAGTAATTGTCTTGAGTCAAATTAATAAACATGAAACACCAAACCTTTTAGGCAACTCATATTTACCGCACTTCAACAGTAAAGCAAAAGTAGATAATAACACATCAAACTCATTAGTTTACAAACGATTGAAGGGAGAAATCCCAGAAAAAAGGTTTATACGTTCGTTTTAAAGATTATCAACTTACACAAAACGTTCCATTTGTTATTTATGCTGATTTTGAAAGTTTACTATTCAAGCCGACCATGACAAACGCAGCAACAGGGTGGCCAACTCAGTTACTGTTCGCACTGTGGTTGACCCCTCACCTATGGTCGAGTGAGAGGTCGAGCCGGTGCGAAGCAGGTGGCGAAAGACTTCCTAGGCGACCGCACGTAAGGCCTTCCCGATTTGTCTGACAAACAGGATCCCGGTGCTCCGGTGCTCTCTGTGGCTGACACTGTTGCTGAGCCAGATGCTGTCGCCTGTCCTGTTTCAGAGGAAACCACTCAACCTGCAAGATCCGGACAATCACGGAGGTTGGGGTTATTGGTAGTTGGGAGCTCCAACGTTAGGTACGTTATGGGGCCCCTTGAAGACATGGCTGACAAGAAAGGTAAGAAAATCAATGTGGACTCCGTGCGCATACCGGGTGGAGTCATTCCAGATGTGGAAAGGGTCCTCCCAGATGCCACCAAGAACATAGGATGCAGCCAACTGCAGGTGGTTGCTCACGTCGGTATCAATGATGCGTGTCACTTTGGATCAGAAGAGATTCTCTCTGGTTTCGAGCAGCTAACAGAAGTGATAAAGGCTGCCAGTCTTGCTTCCAAGATGAAAGCAGAGCTGACCATTTGCAGCATAGTCGACAGGACCGATTGCGGCCCTGAAATACAGAGCCGAGTGTAGGGTCTGGATTAGTGGCTCATACGATTCTGCGACGGTGCAGGCTGCAGATTCAACGACTTACGCCAAAGGGTGTTTGGGTATCGGGTTCCGCTAAACAGGTCAGGTGTCCCCAATATGCAGTAGGCTGCTACACGGGTAGCAGGGGCTGTGTGGCGTGGACTGGGTGGTTTCTTAGGTTAGAGGGTCTCGGGAAAACACAAGAAGGGCTTTAGTCACAAATGGTGCAGGCCGAACACAGGAAGAACGTAGATACAGGGACCATTGGTATGGCAGTTGTAAATTGTCGTTGCTGTGTTGGGAAATTACCACAGCTCCAAAAGCTAATAGAAAGCACTGATGCTCAAATCGTTATAGGCACTGACAGCTGGCTAAAGCATGATATAGGCAGAGCCAAAATTTTTGCAAAGAACCCAACGGTGTTCCGCAAGGATAGGCTAAACACGGTTGAGGGTCGCGTGTTTCCTGTAAGTTAGTATGGGCAGAGGTCATTGTTGGCAACCGGAATAAAATAATAACATGATCCTTTTAAAGACCTCCGAATTCAGATAATACAGCTGCTCAAAGGTTCAAAGAAAAGTTGAATTTGATTTCAAACACGTACCAAACTCATACCTTAATAGTTGGTGGTGACTTTAATTTACCCTCGATATGCTGGCAAAAATACATGTTTAATTCCGGAGGTACGCATAAAATACCATCTACAATTGTGTTAAACGCATTGTCTGAAAACTATTTCGAGCAGTTAGTTCACGAGCCTACGCGAATAGTAAACGGTTGCGAAAACACACTTGACCTCTGACTGAGTTAATAACGAGCATCAAAACCGAAACAGGGATTAGTGAGCGCAGGGTTGTCGTAGTGAGACTTAATATTGTAATCACCAAATCCTCTAAAAATAAGCGAAAAATAAACCTATTCAAAGAAGCAGATAGAAATTCACTTGATGCCTTCCTGAGAGACAATCTCCACTCATTCCAAATTAATAATATAGGTATAGACCAGATGTGGCTTGAATTCAAGGAAATAGTATCGGCAGCAATTGAGAGATTTGTACGAAATAAATTAACAAAGGACGGAGCTGATCCTCTTTCGTACACATAGCGGGTTAGAACACTGTTGCAGGAACAACGAAACAAATATGCCAAATTTAAACAGACGAAAAATTCCCAAGATTGGCGATCTTTTACAGAAGCTCCAAATTTTTCGCAGACTTCAATGTGAGATGCTTATAACAGTCTCCACAACGAAACTTTACCTCGAAACATCGCATAGATCCAAAGATATTCTGGTCGTATGTGAAGTATTTGGCAGCAAGAAAAAATCTATGCCTTCTGTGCGAGATAGCAATGGAGATACTGTCGAATACAGTGCTGCCAAAGCAGAGTTACTAAACACAGCCTTCCGAAATACCTTCACAAATGGAGACGAAGTAAATATTCCAGAATTCGAATCGAGTACAGCTGCCAACACGAGTAACGTAGAAGTAAATACCCTCGGAGTAGTTTAAAATGGCTCTGAGCACTATGGGACTTAACATCTGCAGCCATCAGCCCCCTAGAACTTAGAACTACTTAAACCTAACTAAGCTAAGGATATCACACAGATCCATTCCCGAAGCAAGATTGGAACCTGCGACCGTAGCGGTCACGCGGTTGCAGACAGAGGCGCCTTGAACCGCTCGGCCACAGCGGCCGTCCTCGGAGTAGTGAAGCAGCTTAAATCACTTAACAAAATCAAGTCTTCTGGTCCAGACAGTATACCAATTAGGTTCCTTTTGAAGTATGATGATGCATTAGCTCCATACTTAAAACGTTCGCTCGACGAAAGATTCCTACCCAAGCATTGCAAAGTTGCACAGGTCACACCAATATTCAAGAAAGGTAGTAGCAGTAATCCACTAAATTACTGGAACATATCGTTAACGTCGATATGCAGCAGGATTTTGGAACATATATTGTGTTCAAACATTATGAATTATCTCGAAGAAAACTGTCTTTTGACACACAGTCAACATGGGTTTAGAAAACATCGTTCCAGTGAAACGCAACTAGCTCTTTATTCACATGAAGTGTTGAGTGCTATTGACAAGGGATTTCGGATCGATTCCGTTTTTCTGGTTCTCCGGAATGCTTTTGACACTCTACCGCACAAGTGGCTTGTAGTGAAATTGCGTGCTTATGGAATATCGTCTCAGTTATGTGACTGGAATTGTGATTTCCTGTCAGAGAGGTCACAGTTCGTAGTAACTGACGGATAGTCATCGAGTAAAACACAAGTGATTTCTGGCGTTCCCCAAGGTAGTGTTATAGGCCCTATGCTGTTCCTTACCTAATAAACGATTTCGAAGACCATCTGAGCACCCGTCTTAAGTTGTTTGCAGATGACGTTATCGTTTATCGACTAACAAAGTCATTGGAAGATCATAACAAATTGCAAACGATTTAGAAATGATATCTGAATGGTGCAAAAAATAGCAGTTGACCCTAAATTACGAAAAGTGTAAGGTCATCCACGTGAGTGCTATAAGGAATTCGTTAAACTTCGGTTACACGATAAATTAGTCTAATCTAAAAGCCGTAAATTCAACTAAATACCTAAGTATTACAATTATGAACAACTGAAATTGGAAGGAACACACAGAAAATGTTGCGGGGAAGGCTAAGCAAAGACTGACTTTTATTGGCAGGACACTTAGAAAATGTAACAGATCTACTAAGGAGACTGCCTACACTACGCTTGTCCGTATTCTTTTAGAATACTGCTGTGCAGTGAGGGACTCTTACCAGATAGGACTGACGGTGTACATCGAAAAAGTTCAAAGAAGGGCAGCACGTTTTGTATTATCGCGAAATATGGGAGAGAGTGTCATAGAAATGTTACAGGTTTTGGGCTGGACATAATAAAAACAAGGCATTTTTCGTTGCATCGGAACCTTCTCACGAAATTCCAATCACCAGCTACCTCCTAAGAATGCTAAAATGATCTATTGGCACCGACTTACATAGGGAGAAACTATCAGCATGGTAAAATAAGGGAAATCAGAGCTCGTACGGAAAGATGTTGGTGTTCGTTCTTTCGACTTGCTGTACGAGATTACAATAATAGACAACTGTCAAGGTGTTTCGATGAACCCTCTGCCAGGTACATAAATGTGATTTGCAGATTATCCATGTAGATTTAGATGTAGATGCAGATAAATGTCAAGCAAAACCACAAAATTCATACACACTGAAATATCAAACACGGTATGTCACGGACAGAGATTTGCAGATCGCACCAGCCGAGTCAGCTACAGGTCGTGAGCGAAGTCAGATTAGAATCACCTTCAGCTCTCTAGGTTCGCAGCCTCTAGTTCGCGCATGTATTACGCTCGTAATACCTGAATTGTATTATGTTGATTGTTGTGTAATCCTGTTAATGTTTGTTAATGAGTCAATTGTATTCAAGAAAGATAGTTGTTATTAGTTAGCGCGATCACTATGGTCGCAGGTTCGAATCCTGCCCCGGGCATGGATGTGTGTGATGTCCTTAGGTTCGTTAGATTTAAGTAGTTCTAAGTTCTTGGGGACTGATGACCTCAGATGTTAAGTCCCATAGTGCTCAGAGCCATTTGAACCATTTGTTATTAGTTATGTTCCTGGAGTGCAGTAACAGGACAAAGTTAAGTAAAAGTTATTTGCTAAAGTATTCCTGTACTAATTATTATAGCCGGCCGGTGTGGCCGTGCGGTTCTAGGCGCTTCAGTCTGGAACCGCGTGACCTCTACGGTCGCAGGTTCGAATCCTGCCTCGGGCATGGCTGTGTGTGATGTCCTTACGTTAGTTAGGTTTAAGTAGTTCTCAGTTCTAGGGAACTGCTGACCACAGATATTAAGTCCCATGGTGCTCAGAGGCATTTGAGCCAAATATCATAAAATGTTCCAGATTCCTACAGCCACCCCACTAATGCTAGCCTATATCATCCAACTGCAAATCCCAGGGGTACCGATGGAAAAGCATCCTGCATTTGTGTGAGGTCATGACATGCTGCCATCGACCTTCACATCAATGGCGACGAGGATGAAATTGAGAAGACGCTTCAGTACAGTGGGAACTGTTACGGAAACTGTAGAACATTCTTTGTGATTTAGATGAATTTTGTCTTTTTGGGGACTGCAGTGTATTTCTATGTTCGTCTATGTTCCCCCAGAGCGTCGCCCCTTTTTGCCTGGCCTGGTGTGAATGACTGACTGCATGTGCATTTTCCTTTGCTTCTTCATTTATTGTGAAAATGGCTTCGCCAAACGACGAGCAGACTACGCTACCAGATCTTGTTCATCTACAGGCGCAGCAGACAAATACCTTACTGCAGGCACTGGGGTCCTTGCTACAACAACTATTTATCGTTCCGCCACAATAACCGCCGCCTGCTGCTGTTCCGCCTCCGCAGCCACAGCAGCCAGTGCCGCAATTTCGCCCGTTCGACGCCACCGTTGAATCGTTGAGAGAATACAAGGCTCAACTGCGGCACCACCCTCACGCATTCAACACAACAGGTAAACGTCGTCTCCACTATTTCTTATCAGGAGTGGGAGTAGCAACCTACAGAGTGTTGTGTAACTTATATCCACGAACCTCTCTAGCCACAACAGGTAAACGTCTCCCCACTATTTCTTATCTGGAGTGGGAATAGCAACCTACAGAGTGTTGTGTAACTTACATCCACGAACCTCTCTAGACGACTTAACGTTCGAAGAAGTTATAGCAAAACTGGAGAAATACTTCGAAGACACTATCAATGTGGTCACACAGAGATTTAAATTTTTTCCGAACCTCCCGTAATCAGTTTCAATCGAACAGGGAGTGGGTAGGGGAACTGCATAGACTGCCGCATGAATGCAATTTTTCTTGCTCGTGTGGAATTTCCTACGCAGATAGCACGGTTTGAGATGCAATAGCCTAGATTATTGTGGATTCCACAATCAGGGTAAAAATTAGAAATTATCAAATGCCTCCCTAGAAAAAGTGATAGACATTCTTGAAAGACAGGACACATTACATTTTTCGGCAAAATCATGTCAATCGCTGCCCGTAGTCTGTGGCTTTAGTTCGCCGGCTGCTCGCGGTGCGCCCAGACCTACACGTGGCCAAGTTTCTGCGCATGCTGCTCGCGCATCGGTCCCAGGCCGCCAGAGTAAACAACCCTCGTCCGCCGTGCGGTCATGTCCTAATAGCAACCGGAAGCATTTGAGTCAATCCTGGCCTTCCAGGAACGCTACTTGCTATTTTGGTAATCAAAAAGAACACGTCCAGTCTGTATGTTTGAAACGCGAACGTTCAAATCAACTTTCCGTTTCCCGGAACAGGAACTCTCGGAACGGTTCTCTCAGGTTAAAACCAAATTTAAAGGGGCTGTACCAACGGACGTTAGTGTCGTTTCTGCTCTACAAGTGAATTTTGCCTTACCGAATTGTGACTCGCCCGGAGTCGACTCTGAACTTTGGCAGTTGCGCACGCAACGCAAACCGCCCACGCGGCGCAAGCCTCGGTCGCGACGCGCTCGTTTTGCTCAGCAGGATGTTGAAGTGCATATAGCCACGACCTCTGACATTTTGTCACGACGTCAGAACAAACATTTCAGCATCACAGTGGGCTTAACCCCTTGGTATCTTAAGAAAAACCTTCCGGAAAGGTGAGACTGTGTGTGAATTAAAGGGTCACAACCAACCCACAAACTGTTATAGCAACATTTCCATTGCCTCGCCCGGAAGACTTGTTTGACCGCTTGGGACCCGGAAAATTTTTTCCCAGATAGAATAATGGCTCAAATGGCTCTGATCACTATGGGACTTAACTTCTGAGGTCATCAGTCCCCTAGAACTTAGAACTAAGTAACCTAAGGACATCACACACATCCATGCCCGAGGCAGGATTCGAACCTGCGACCATAGCGGTCGCGCGGTTCCAGTCTGTAGCGCCTAGAACCGCTCGGCCACCCCGGCCACCCCGGCCGGCACCTAGATAGATTTGAAGGATGCCTATCCTCAACTACCACTTGATGGAGAAACCCAAAAGTTCTTGGATGTGAATACTCACCTCAAGTTGTACAAACACAAACTCCTTCCTTTCGGATGTGCTTCTGCCCCAGCCATATATCAAAGTCATTTACAAACCCTTTGTATATCGGTACCCTCTTGTCTTAACTATTTAGGTGACATTGTCGTATCTGGAGTGATACCGACGGATCATTCCGACGGACCATTTATAAGGCTTGTGTGATCTCTTTCAAGTGCTTCGGGACAGTGGACTGAAAATAAACAGAGACAAATGCACCTTCTTCACTAGTGAACTGACTTACCTTGGACATGTACTCGATTCTCAGGGCATACACCCATCACCGGAACATTTGCAAGCCATCGCCGATTTTTCAGCTCCAACGACGGTAAAGGAACTGCAAGTGATGTTAGGCAAGATCAATTACTAGCACCGCTTTATACCCCATGCCTCTTCTCTTGCAGCTCCTCTTCATCGTCTTCGACCGAAAAACGTTACGTTTGTTTGGTCATCAGAATGTGTTAAGGCTTTCCAGAAGCTGAAATCAGCGTTGTTAACTAGTACTTGTTTAACACCCTTTCATCCTCAGAAACTATTAGTTTTCATGGTTGATGCGTCTCATTTTGGGATTGGCGCGGTTCTTGCCAATAAAATCGGTTCCTGCGATCGTCCAATTGCTTTTGCATCTAAATACCTCTCATCTGCTCAGAAAAATTATTATCAGATCAAGAAAGAAGCCTTAGCTGTCATTTTTGGTGTGACAAAATTCCATGATTTCTTGTATGGTCGCAAGTTTATTCTCCTCCTCTACCATAAACCATTGACTTCGTTGTTTCACCCATTGAAGCCCGTACCTCCACGTACGGTGCAAAAATTGATTCCATGGTCTTCGATTCATTCGCAGTACGGCTACGACATACTCTATCGGTCTACTACTCAGCACGGTAACACTGACGCGTTATCTCGTCTTCCCAATTCTGAAGACAGAACTTTCGATAAATCTGAATAAGCTTGTATGTTTATTGATTTACAAAATGATGATTTGGTCGCAGGTTTTCCGCTCGACTACAGTCGCGTAGCGGCGGCTGCTGCTGCCGATTCCTCTCTTACACTTGTTTTACGATACATCGCTATTCAGTGGCCTTATTGTAGTTCAAGGATTTCTGATCCTGTTGCTCGCCGTTTCTTTGCACACAGACAGTTCTTTTGGTTCAAAAAAATGGCTCTGAGCACTATGGGACTTAATATCTGAGGTCATCAGTCCCCTAGAACTTAGAGCTAAGTAAACCTAACTAACCCAAGTACATCACGCACATCCATGCCCGAGGCAGGATTCGAAACGGCGACCGTAGCAACAGCGCGGTTCCGGCCCTTTGCTCCGCACGTAGAATGATCACTCTCGTGTTGTCGTTCCACGTACTTTGCTATTCCTTCTGTTGCGCTTGCTACATCGAGGCCATTGGGAACTTGTTCGGACTAAACAGTTAGTTCGCCGTCATTGTACCTGGTTTGATATAGATTCTGATATTAACAGACTCTATTCTTCTTGCACGGCGTGTGCTGCCAATCAATCTGCACCGCCATTGACATTTTTCTCTAGGCCCCGTGCTACCGCACGTTGGCGACGCTTGCATTTGGATTATGTTGTTCCATTTTGGAACGCACGATGGTTGATTGTCATCGATTCGTATAGCAATTTTCCCTTCGTTGTGCAGATGCCATCAACGGCTTCATCAGCTACGATTCGTACCTTGACTTCCATTTTTGGCATTGAAGGTTTGCCTGAAGTTGTCGTTACCGACAATCGACCCCAGTTTCTCTCTTCCGAGACCGCGAGGTGTTCAGCATATCACTTCTGCTTCGTTCTCGTCTTAGTCGAACGGTGCTGCTGAACGTTTTGGTCGCACATTTTAAGACGTGGTGTCAGTCGCTTGACGGCGCGTTTCGGCGCGGGCCTGCCCGTTGCCGGCGCGCCGTAAGGCACGGAAGCTCGCACTGGGGCGTATCGCTTCCAGTCGGGTGTGCAGCGGCAGTCCTCATTCGGGGAAGTGACGCGTCTCTCATAGCCTCTCCTTCCCAAGTGGCTCTTTCCGCCTTCCCGTGGTGCCAGATGTTCAGCTCGGCATTCTGCCTTGCGACAAAAGGGAGAGCTGCCACCCAACCCGATGCGAAAGCGAAGGGTGCGTGGCACAGGGGGAGCTGTGTCAAGGGACCGAACACCAGTCCCTCTCTGTTCGCAGGGTACAGACCATCAAGTGCTCTGCATGCCGGAGACCTCGTTTGTCGGCGTGGGATCGCGGCGCGACTCGGCAAGGGTGCTTCGCTGCGCCCGTGGGTAACAGGGGCGTGTTCTGCCAAACCCAGGAGGTGGTGACATCGCCTGGGCTAGGTTAGATGGGTCCAGACCGCTGAACGACTGGGTGACCGGCCCACCACCTGAGTAGGAGTGGGTCCTCGCCCGAGAGGTGGAAGAAGCTCGGGCTAGTAAGCAGAGAAGGGCGAGAGGTGCATCCGCCTCTCCGGAGTGCGGGGTGCACTTGCCGAGAAGCGTCGCGTGAAATCGACAATGACGGAGCCACCGACAAGGACCAGTGCGCTGGCAACGGCGCGCTGAACCCTGCTGTTCGAAGAGTGCCCTTGGCCTTGGGGCTGCAACAGTCCCGCCCCCCCCCCCCCCCCCCCCCCCATGCCAGAGGAGCCGGTCCGAAGCAAGAGACGGGCTCCCAATCCTTTTTTCGCTTGTCGACAATATGGCTGAGACAGAGACAAGCGATTCATGTGCGCCTTCGAGGGCTTCTTTGCTTACTGTTCCCTCCCCATCAGGGGGCACGGGGCAGACCGAGGAAAGCATTAGTGAGAGGCATGCCAGGATTACACAATACCTGGAAGCCCATGTGAAGGACGGCAAGATAAGCCAGGCTGCGATCTTGACTTTGAAAAATGAACTCGCCTCCTGGGCTATTGCTCATGCGAAGCTCGAGGCGCGGGTCGAAGAACTACAGAAGGACAATGAAAGGCTGCGTAAGCAGCCAACAAAATCATGGGCTAGTGTAGTCGCTCAAACTGCACCTAAGAGCCTAACTACAAGGGATACCATTGTTAAAGTATCACAAAGAACGGACACTGCTGTCTTTTTGAGACCATTGCCCGGTCAAGACACTAAGAAAGTGAAAGAAATCTTCACAACAATGATCAATCCTGCAAAGGACAAAATAAAAGTAAACCAAGTGAAAGCTACAAAGAACGTAGTAATAGTCGATGTGGCAACAGAAGATGACAGGAATAAAATACCAAATAATCAGGAACTGCGCAAAGCCGTAAAATGTGAAACCCCGAAAAAGAGAAATCCGCTTGTGATTATGTATGATATACAAGTCACTTTTGATAATAATGAGCTTCATGAAACAATCCGAAACCAGAACTTAGACGATGTAAGGACAGACGATTTCAAGAATTAATTCAAACTTAAATTCAAAACGGGGCCAAGAGACAAAGACGTTGTGCATCATGTGGCGGAAGTCGCTGGCCAGATGTGGAAGAAACTAACCTCAACGGGTAAGATCTACATTGGCTTTCACGCCATTAATGTGCGGGACTTTTTGGTGGTACCTCACTGCCATAATTGCGGCGATCTTGATCACGTGCATAAATACTGTGAAAGGAAGTCGGCTTGCTCCAGGTGTGGAGAAGAAAATCACATCAGAAAAACTGTACAAGATCTGCAATATGTATCCCCTGCACAAGGAGAGGCAAAAAGACTTGCAATGCCTCTAGTCGCAACTGCCCAATGTACAGGATGCTCGAACAGAGGTTAATATCAAGAACTGACTATGGCTGAGTCTACTACGGCACCCAGGATGCCTAAAAGAAAATCCCCATGCAAGAGGAGTAGGGATGCGGCAAGAGCAGCCCAGTTCAAACAGCTCCTTGCAACACTTGCAGAAGGAAGAGATGGCTGGAGGGGAATGAAGGATGCGTGTGTCCAAACGGACCCACAAGAACAAGCGGCAGCCCCCTCTCCCTATTGCTGGGGATCGCGAACGCCAGGAAATCAGGCAACTCGAGACAGGCGTCCTGTAGCGGTGGGCCGACCAGCATTCGTTCAAGGGAGTCCTGTACTGGAACCGCCGGTGCAGGTCAACACAATTACAAGCTTAAATACAGAAACAACAAATAACACCAATGTCAGTACTGACTCGAGACAACCAACAGCTGTGAGAACAGCGGTTGATCCAGTCAGAATATACCCCAATCTTGAACATTCTCTACAATTATCCTGCCTCGAGGAGCCGGCTGTCCTGACCACCGCACTGCGACATCTAGTGCGGGTAGGACATAGTTACAGGCGTAAGGTCACCTTCTCGGCCATGGAGCCTGTTGACAGGGTACAACTAAAGACCAAGAATCTTCTCACCGACTTCGGCGCCCTGCATGACCTAGTAAGAAGGGTGTTTGAGAGAAGAAATGAAACCTTCAACTTAAACGAAATATACAATCAGTCTGTCCTATCCAGTGGGAGGAAAGCTTACGACTGGACGAAAACCTTCCCAGAATCATACGTACACACATATTTCCCATGACTACAGAAATACAGATAGGGCAGCTAAACGCACATAACAGTAGGCTGGTCATGCAGGAGCTTTGGAGGGTGGTGGAGGTGAGGAGCCTTGATGTGCTCTGTTTGCAGGAGCCATACTCTCTTGCAGGGAATGTAGCCTTCGCTGCCATGAGTTGGCAAGTAGTAAGCTTCGGGGATGACCCGAAAGCCACCATCATAATAACTAACAAGGCACTGCGGGTAACAGTGCTCTCACATCTTTTGGACGACCATTGCAATGTCATTGAACTTCAGTCACCAATTGGCGTCATATACCTAATAAATATGTACTTTCAGTACGGTACAGACATTGACGTTTACCTCGACCAACTCACGCAGGTGGCAACGGTGCTGAGGGGCAGAAAGGCAGCTGTGGTGGCGGACGTGAACGCCAAATCCCCCCTGTGGCACAGTGGCACCCGAGATGAAAGAGGAGGCAAGCTGGAAGAGACTATCATGTCTCTACAACTTCTCATTGCCAGTAGACCAGGAAATACCCCCACCTACACAGGAGGGGGAGGAGATGGAACCAACATTGACATTACGATGATGACAGCCAACATCGCTGCCAATGTACCAAATTGGATTGTTACTGATGGAGACACAACCAGCGATCCCAATTTGATCACATTTACAATCTCAGATCGGGATTGCCACTTGGACATAGGGTGGGAAATACAACTAAACTACAACAGGACCAACTGGGAGCGCCTTGCAAGAGAGTTTGACCCTCCGACGTGGCCAGAAGATGAGGATGATATCAGTAAACATGACGAAGATCTGGTGGGCGCTCTTACCAGGGCGGTAAAGACTGCTGTACCAACCAGGAGGAGAGCCATTGCGGCTTCTCCATCACCATGGTCTGCGGAGCTAGGGCAGATGCGTCAGTCTGTCAGGAGGGCGAGGAGGTATTACCAGCGAAGTGTCATCTGGGAAGAAAAACAAAGATGGCTACAAACATACAGGGAAGCCAAAGAGCAGTTTCAGAAGGAACTGCGAGCAGTCAGGTTGGAAAGTTGGAAAAAAATACGTGCACAGCCAATTGGCTATGGATCCCTGGGGCACTCCTTACAAAATAGTAAGGGAAAAAATCAGGTCGCCAATGGTGCTCTCCACTATCAGGGACGGAAACCGGATGACTGGGTCTTAGCAGGAAACTGCTGAGGTCCTCCTCCACTCACTCCTCCCTGATGATAAAGTGGAAGAGGAAACAGAAGAACAACGCCTAATGAAGCAGGCTATGCAGGCAGACTACCAGAATAACACCATGGTGTACCCTTTCTCAGAACAGGAAGTGGCAGCACACATAAAATCACTAAAGAAAGGAAAGGCCACGGGACAAGACGGCATAATCGCGGAGGTGGTGCAATACCTCGCTCCTCAACTGGTGACACCTTTAGCAAGAACTTACAATGAGGCCCTACGCCTCAGAACATTCCCCACAATCTGGAAACAGGCCAATGTCGTAATTATCCAAAAAGGGCAGGACAAAGACCCTAAAGAAGCAAAGTCCTATAGACCTATCTGTCTGTTGGACCTGTTAGGCAAATTGCTGGAGAGGTTACTAGCTGATAGACTGATGGCACACCGAGTGCTGTGCGGGATGAGTGACAGACAATTCGGTTTTCGGCAGGGGTGATCTGTGTGTGACGCAATTGCCCTCGCGTCCGAGGTCTGTGGGTCGTCTCCACACAAGTATATAGTTGGCATCATGGTGGACATCAGTGGCACCTTTGACAACCTGTGGTGGCCTTCGCTCTTCTCCTGCCTGCGGGAGAAGGAGTATCCAGGGCCGCTATACGGCTGTCTTAGGAGCTGTTGTATGGAAAGAGAGGTCTGGCTATCGTCCCCTACCGGGCGAATTGGTAAGAAAGTCACGAAGGGGTGTCCACAGGGCTCTGTCCTGGGGCCACACTTTTGGGATATAAATATGGAGCCTCTCCTGGAGAGCTTGGTGAACAGTGTGGATGTGCTAGAGGCGATAGCTTACGCTGACGACCTCCTTCTGCTGGTTGGCGGCCGAAGTCGCGAAGATCTTGATCCCAAAATCAATAGAACACTACCAATTCTCACACAGTGGTGCCAGAACACGAGAATGACTATTGCGCCTAACAAGTCGACATATCTTTTACTGAAAGGCCAGTTGGCCAGGAATCCAACAGTAAGAATCGAGGGCTCACCGGTGATTCGGCGTCGTGAGGCCCGGTATCTAGGAGTAATAATGGATGAAAGGTGGAACTTTGCCAAACATATTGAAACAGCTACACAAAAATCACTAGAAGCCCTATATAGTTTAATCATGATAGGACATAGCAGATTTCATCTTCCACCAGAACTCATAAAGCTGTACCATAACACCATTCTTGTTTCCATTGTGGGTTACGGATCCGGAGTGCGGGCACACAGCCTCACGAGGGTCGTGCCCGCTATGTCTGTGAGGAGGGTGAAACGCAACATGCCTCTACGCTCCACTGGAGCATACAGAACATCTCCGGGAGGGGCACTACTAACACTCATGGGGGTGTGTCCCCTGGACATCAAAATCCGGGAACAGGCAGCCTGGCATTGGGTGAAAAGGGGAGATGCAGAAAAGACTGAGAGCATCTTGGGAGTGTGGGTGGGGGACAAGTTTGCAATCAAGAGGAGAGGAGAAGAGCTATGGCAAGAACACTGGGACGCAGAGGCAACAGGCCGAAGGACTTACCAGCTGCTCCCAAACATCAAAGAACGTCTCCAACTTTCGGATTTCCAACCGAGTAAGGGACTGTTGCACTTCCTCACAGGTCGTATCCGGCATATCTTTGCCGATTCGGGAAAAGGGATACCCCCTCGTGTGACTGCAGAGCCGAACGGGGTACTCCTGATCACGTGATCTATGAGTGCCCTGTCTTCGATGACGTAGCCAGTGATCTAAGAAACCAGCTACCTAACAACGACACGTATCAGCAAATCAGAGACCCTACCACATTCAATATAATAAACCGCCCTGCCAGCGAGGTATCAGCAAAGGTCCTGCGAGAATATCTAAGGGAAAATATATGAACTACCAGACATGACATGACTTAAGGCGACCCATCCCATTTCGCCGGGGCGTGGACTGGTCAATCGCCGTGACGATAGGAATCCGCCGCGCTCTGGAACAGGAGGAGGGAGCGCTAACACCCAAATTTGACAACTGCGCACAGATAGTGACTTAGTAGTTATCTAACCTTTACGTAGATAGTAGAAAGAAGACCCCAAACAGAAACTACAGCGATCTTCCAAAAGGCCAGCTCAGTTCCAGGGGCATGCTCACTGGGATTAGCTCAGTGGGCACGGCCACATAGTAGATTTATATGCAACAACTGGCACGCCTGTATCGCTGCAGGAAGTAGCCCCTAGATTAGTTAGTTAAGCCTAGACACTGGATCTTACCCATTAAGAAACTAACTCATTATTTCCTGTAGCAAGTGAGCTTACTAATACCTAGAAATAGAAGTAAAAATGCTGCTAATACTAATAAAATTTAATGTAGATTGAAGACCCACTAATGTATAAGGCGGTGGGTTATGAAGTATGAAATAATTGGATAGAATAAAAGAATTTTTTTTTGAATAAAAAATGTGTAAGTAGCGCGAGTCGCTATCTCGGGAAGCCGCACTACCACTGTTTTTGGCCTCTTACCAGTCACAGCCACGCTCCGGTTCGTCACTGGCTGAATTGTTACACGGTCTTCCGCATCGGACATTGATGAATTTGCTATATCCACCGAACCGTGTGTCAGCGACACGGCCGATTCCCAAGTTTTTGCCCGACGACTTGTATCTTTTCGCAACTATCGCGGCACTCGCCGCTGGTTACAAGGTCGGGTTCTTCACCGCCTTGGCAACGCCTTATACAGTGTTTCTGGGCCATCTGGAGAGGTGCGCCGGCATCAGAAACAGATGCGCCTTGCACGCCGAGGAGTCTCTGCCGTTCGTGGTATGATTTCAGAACCCGTGCCGCGAGTCGACGCGCCTGCGCGGTGCCGCAGTGCCACGCCGGAGCCGCCCGTAGTTGAGTCATCTCAACGGCGGCCGGATGATTCCTTGGGCCCATCGCGGGCCCAGAAAGTGACTCCATGGTAGCCTCCAACCCCACTGTACGACATGGCCAGATGGATTGTGATCAATATTTGCCAGTAGGGTGCCCGGCCCAATGGAGGTCGGCTAGGCGGCACCTCCTATCGTAGTAGACGTGCACGCAGTCCACGTTCACGTGCATCCTGGAGGCGGTTTCCTGGCGTTCCCGTGCTATCCTCGGTCCGAATGGAGGGGTGCGGGTGGACGAGATTCACCTGAAGTTCGAATCCCCACTCCCTCATCCACGTCAGCATTGGGTCCTTCCTCCCAGCAGGCGTAAGCACTACTACACGTCTGTTCGTAAATTTGCGGGGGAGGAATGTGGTGTCAACGTTAGACAGCACCCTAGAGGTTGCGATAATCGATAGCAGTCCAGCACTTGCAGTCTCTGGACAGAGACCTGCAGATCGCACTGGCGGAGTCAGCTACAGGTCGTGAGCGAAGTCAGATTAGAATAGCCTTCAGCTCCCTAAGTTCGCTGCCTCTAGTTCGCGCATGTATTATACACGTAATACCAGAACTTTGTTACCTTACTTCTTGTATAATGCAGTTAATGTTTGTTAAGGAGTCATTTGTATTGAAGAAAGATAGTTGTTATTTGTTATGTTCGTGGAGTGCAGTAGCAGGACAAAGTTAAGTAAAAGTTATTTACTAAAGTATTCCACTACTAATCATTATAGATTTTTCCACATTTTCTACAACCCCACTCGTGCTAGCCTCTATCATCCCACTGCAAATCCCAGGAGTACCGATCGACAAGCATGCAGCATCTGTGTGAGGTAATGACATGCTGCCATCGACATTCACATCACATGTAAAAAAAAACTGTCTCTAGGAAAGAAAATTAATAGAAATACATAGAGTTTTAACATGTAACCAGTCTGATTGGAAAAATATGTAGATTTGAGTACTGAAATGAGAACTAAAGCCAAAAATGATTCTGAAAATGTTTTCCAAAAGTTAATCAATAATTCAATAATTGGTAAGATAATGGAACATATCAGTAATAGAGTGAATATAAAATTAGTATCAGATGGAGGAAATGTGATAAATTTATACCATAACCGAACTTTCAAGGAAGAACTGTTCTTATTGAAAATCTTGTTGCTAATCATATAAATAAAACTAATATCACAATTAATAAAAACATCTACTCATATGTTACAATGAGTATACTTATTTATCTAGAGAAATGATGTATGATTTTCACTATAGAATAAAGAAACGAAAATATGGGGAAAATATTTAGTTGTGTTATCAAGATACAGACAGTTACAGCTGCAATATATAAACTGAAGTTTTGTATGAAGACATTAAATCGATGAATGATTACTTTGATACAAGTTACTTATCATCAGACAATATTTATGGTATCCTATAAGTAAACAATAAGGTTTTAGGAAAGATGAAAGATATATTCAATGGGTCAATAATCGAAGAGTTTTGTGGATTAAGGGCTAAAATGAATGCTTACAATGTTGGTGATAAAACAGGAAAGACATCAAAAGATGTTTAAAAGTATGTTGTTAAAAATAGAGTAAGTGTAGAAGACTACTAAAGATAGTTTATTCACCAACAGAGAACAACGCAGGACAATTAATATGACTGAAAGTGAAAAACATGAAATCTTAACAGTCAAGATAAAGAAGAGAGCAATGAGCGCTCGTGATGATAGAGGTTGTGTTTTGAAAAAAAAAGAGGTACATTACTATATGAACATTAAACATTGTAAGAAATCTGATAAATATTATCCTATATAAATGGAAATATTTCTCAAAAAGCTCATTAATTTTACCAATATTAAATTGTTTAAAAAGATTAGTGATTTACAAATGTTATCAGTTGTGAACATTTACCGACCAGAGATGGAGAAACAACATAATTATAACTCCATACCGAATTTTAATTACTTTACTGAATAGATATTTCAAAATAAATATCAACTGGAATCTTAAAATTTTTGAAAATTGAAATGTAAAGGAATGAAAAAAGTTAAAAATAATGAACTGCAAGATTGGAAAAAAATCTTTATCTTTAGAAATTTTCTTCCTGTTGAATTTTATAATCTTTAAAATGTAAACAGCAAGGAGTATAATCAGTGTATGGACTAAAAAATATTGAAGGATATTTTAAAGATAAGTATCAAACTGATGGGTATCATAATATATGTAAAGAATACATCAAGAAATAGCAAAAATTTAAAGATACAAATATATGCAGTAGAATGGTAAACATTGTCTCAAAAACTTTTTCAAGGAACTGCTTATAAAACCTTATGGCTGCTCAAGGAGAAAGAATCAGAAAATTTTTATAGAAACAGTTGTATTCCTTACTTCATTAAATCTAAGTTTTGTTCCTTTACATTAATTTTTTCATAAGAAAGACAATATTTTTATGAGAAGTGAACGTAATAAGAAAAATTATTCTTCCTCTTGATTTTCTATGTATTTCATAATGAAATATAAGATTTTTTTATTGAAAATAAGTGAGTTAAGTATGAAATTTAGATGATAGTAGCACGTATCAGCAGGTTCTATGTAACTTTAGCAAAGAAAACGAGTGAGCGAGTGGAAGAATCTTGAGCAACGGTCTTCCCAACAAGTTACTATGGTGGTTCGACATGGGGACATTGAGTACCTCAAACTTCAAGCCGATTGTAACGCTAGAAAACTGCTGCCTCCGCCTAACCCTAGGGGCAGTGAGATGGGTGACGTTGCATGAGGTTCATGACAAACAAACGACTCTGGACTCGGATCACTTTCTCCATTCATAGACTCATCGACAGAATAGAGGCTTTACATCCCAAGTTCCATCATCTGGATCACACAAGCGGTGTCAGATCTGAACACTGGCACTGAGTTCGAGTGAGTTACTCTATCATATAATTTCCGCAATGACATGACACCTAAACATGAACTAATATAGTATCAAGGCTCAAGGACAAACAGTCCTTATGATAAGTAAATAAAGGCATGCTGCTTAGAAATATGTTGTTAAAAATAGAGTAAGTGTAGAAGACTACTAAAGATAGTTTATTCAACAATAGAGAACAACACAGGACAATTAATATGACTGAAAGTGAAAAACATGAAATCTGAACAGTCGAGATAAACAAGAAAGCAATGAGCACTCATGATGATCGAAGTCCACACACAAAGTCGGTTGCCCATCAAGACACCACAAAAATTAAAAAGGCAACATGCTGTAATCAACACATCCAGATGTTGCTGTGGTGATGGTTTCCTTTCGTTGTTTCTGCTGCTTGCTGGCAGTCGTCTTCTTCTGGCCAGCTGATCCTATTGCATCTCCACGAAGGATCGGCACCACCTGCAGCTGGTCAGCACATTTCTCATGAACAGGATTTCTGTTGCCGATTTTGGGCAGGTGCCTGTACATCTAGCAATTGAAACATGTTGGAGAGTTGTCGGATTTTGATGACATTAGATCGGACAGCAGAGCTGTGTCCAGAAATTCTTTCAGCCGGAATATATTTGCGTTCTTCTTTTGCCACCATGGCCCCACGAATAACCACACTGGCGCCTTCATCTGACTGGACCTTTGCCTCAGAGAGATGTCGACATAGAAGCCTAATATTCTTTTTTTTGTTAATTATGGTTGTGGTGTCCACCATCCATGGGACTCTTCGGATGACCGATTTTCACATTCCCTTCCACTTTGGTTCGGCCTATGCGTCCTTGATGACGTAGGCTGCTGATGTTTATGTGTTCACCTTCTAGTCGTCTTCGTTCTGGAAGGGGTGCGGCAGCGCTCTGCCACAAATGCTGCTCTTTAGCCTGTAGCCGTACTTCGAGTTCTGGGCGATCTCTCACCTCGTCGCTTCCCACGGCCCCTTTCCATTGTCATGAATGACACGGGTGAAAGTGAATGGGTCTTCTGGACATGCCTGCTGGGCAACTGGTCGACCCCTCGTGACCGTTTCCCAGCAGTTCAGTTCTGCTTTCTCCCTTACGTCCACGGCTTTTTCTTGATTGCCATCACCGCGACCTGCGGCATATCGGTATAGCATTGCTACAGCTTGCTGTTGGCTCGGCTTCCTGCTTTCCAAATCGTCACCCACTTGTCCGAGCGCTCTCCTTGGCCATCTCAGAATTTCCGCTACATTCTCCTGTGTAAGACTCTCCTCACTATCTTCCTCTTTTGTCCGTGACACTGAGGTCCTCAGTCAGAGGGCTCACTGAGCAGAATGGCTATTTGTAGAAGATGTTTACCTTAGCTATTGTGTTTCCTTTTTCCAAGTACCAAATAATTTTGAAACAACTCCTTCAACCTATCAGACGTTTTCGCTGGTACAAAAAGTTATTTAACGTAAATTACTCCATTAATTTGTGTTCTTATTTACAGAGAGTGCAGGTCATTTTTCAGTCTAGTTATTGTAAAACCAAAATCATTTTTCGGTTTCAGATATCTGACCTCTCCTGTGGATGAAAACTCAATGGAAAAGCTATCCAACTTGTATTGAACATTTTTATAGTGTCACGAAAACTACAAAAAATTATAAAATAAAGGATAAGAAGACGCAAAATACAAAATCTACATTGATAGATTGAGTCATTGTGGCGAAAACAGGTTAACTTCTAATATAAACAGAAGACGACCTTTCCTCAAACCAAATTTAACAGAAAAATTTTCTCCACACTAACCCTTGACCTTGACATCACGTTCTGTTCCGTTGTCAGCCTGCGTAAATGCTGCAATTTGAAATACACTGTGGAATATTCCGTTCCCTTATGTCAGATGCCTATTAATCTTCATTCTTCTATCTTTCTCGGGCCTGTGTCCCGCTCCAACGCGGGGTCGGCTTTGTTAAGACAGATTTGGCAGTGTTAATGGCAGAGGATGGCCGGATGCCCTTCCTGCCTCCACCCCGAACGCCCCTAGACAGAAGTACTGTACCCCAGCAGTCTGCATCTAGTGCAAGGCATGAAATAGTGTGAACGTTTTCAAATGTCTGTGAGTCTTGTAACTGAGGCAGAACTTGGGGACTAGGCCGGTATTCACCTAGCGGGATGTGGAAACCTACTAAAAACCACATCCACGCTCTCCGGCATACCGGCCCTCGTCGTTAATCCGCCAGGCGGATTCGATCCGAGGCCGGCGCGCCTACCCGAGTCCAGGAAGCAGCGCATTAGGGCTCTCGGCTGCCCTGGCAGGTTATGTCAATTGATCTTTATATGGAACTTAATTTCGAGATTCAGGAAGACAGTCATTATGAAATTGATGAGACATTTTACTAACTGATTCGTTTTATGCACTTATGTCAGTGAGTACTTGCCACCTTCGCTTTCTGATGTTAGTCAGAGGACATTCACAGCAACGTGGAACCCATTACTGTGACTGTTTACAAGTCGTAGTTCATATAAAACATAATAGAAGCATCAGACGATTATTTTCTGTTTGTTTTGGTCCACGATAATAATACACAAGAGAGGAATTGCTTTTGGGGGCCTACCTAACAGCATTTGTGTACTGTATAGCACTTTTACCTAATTGAAGTTATCTGCGATGCCGAACATGCATCACACGAAATGCTGTAGAATCTCATTCATCAGACATGTGAAATAATATATCAGCTCACTTACGAAAAGTGAAGATCTGTATTTGAGCATATAGCAGACGTCCATTGTGAAGTTTCCAGTATTTATATATTCTGTAAAGGTCACGGAGACAAACTAATATTCACCATTTCAAATTGGTTCAAATTGCTCTGAGCACTATGGGACTTAACATCTATGGTCATCAGTCCCCTAGAACTTAGAACTACTTAAACCTAACTAACCTAAGGACATTACATTACACCCAGTCATCACGAGGCTGTTCACCATTAGAAGCATGTAAACAATCATCCGTCGAAGGCTCCAACTGTTCGGCAAAATACCTATTTTCATCAGTCTGAGTGATATTCACGACAAATATGTAACTGCAACAGGTGACAGTGACCGCCCACGACTACGAAATATCTCAGGAGTCACTCGTTGCAGGCGGCCAAAATTGTTTTTCAACACGTTTGGTCAGTCTGAGGGGAACGTACATTATGTCGACAATACTTTTTATTATTATTTAGTAAGGAAGTCATCGATACATGTTTCAGAAATACGAAGGATATTCTGAAAGTTCTCGGTTTGAAAAAGGGAGTCACAAGGTTGAAATGTAAAGTTTCATTATTATTCAACATACTGACCTTGTAAATCGATAAGCACAGCGTGACTACAGAAGTGAAGCACCCAGAAGTGGAGAAGAAAACGAAATGAAACTTCACTGTGTGACAGTACCTAACACTCACTGCTAGTGTTGTTAGTCTACCTAAACATGTGACAGTACCTAACACTTGCTGCTAGTGTTGTTACTCTACCTAAACATCTGAAAGAGAAAAAACAGTTACAAATTTGCTTGATAAAAGAATAACTCCATGTAGTCGTAGCGTCGAGCGGCCCACTTCAGCTATCATGCCCCACAGCCAGTTAGCTGCAAATAATAACCTGTAGCTGTAATTCTGCAGTCAAATAATGTATGCATTGGCTAGAGTTGCTATTTAATAAAATATAGAGAACTACCAAATAAAAGTGAAATTGATAGTTTAATAATAAGGGTTTAATTCGGAAGTGTGTAACTGATGTAGACGGCAAACAATTACGTTGGATAACACTTATTCATGAAAGGACAGTTCAAATAAATGGGAAATGGTCCGACGCTATTCAATGAAAATGAAAAGGGAAAGCTTCCTCATCAAACAAAGAAAAGTTACATTCAGAGTGTTGCAAGACTAGTAGGAAAATCCTCAAACTAAATTGTCATTTTACGATCACAATACAGGAACCAATCACCAGCTGAAATCAGCTTAGTGCTCCTATTCACAAATTTACACCTACGATACAAGGAATAGTAACGCATACCCTGCATATCCTGAGTTCTGTAATACAAGCGGAAAAGTTAGAGTCCTACACTGGAGTACATTCAGACCTCTTCAAACATAAAGTCTCATTAGAAGTTGAAGTATGGTAGCGGCCGTTCATCGCCCAGAATCTGTCATATACTCCACGAAAATCAACATGCTAACATAGCCAGAACGAACTTTCAAGTGCCCAGAATAGGTCACTTTAGCTCTATACTCGTAAAGTCCCAGTTTTCGTAGTGTTCTGGTACTACCTGCATCTCCATTGGTTGAAGGTCTTCAGACATTATTTGACTTAACATCATTGTTACCAACACTAAACTAACATATTTCAACAATAGTTAAAGGGATATTATATGTGTCCCGTCACACTGAAACCAGCTATAATAAATATAAATAGAGGTCTGTCGTCCACAAATAAATAAGCCAGGAGTTTAGTGTGAGTTTGCTCATGATAAATCACAACAGATTGTCATCAAATATTTTTTAAACTGTTATTTAGCGCTTTTGGCACTCCTATTTGAAGGTTCTGTCAGCTGACACATATGATTCACCACTTCTTAAGTTACGGGGTTTTTGAATTTCCAGTTGTAATTAATATTTATTGAAGTTATGGCCAAAACAGTAACTGTTTATTAAATAAATACTCAAGTATGACAAAACTTTAGGCATTCACGCTGCGTTCATTTGCTGTGTAACTGTGGTGTATAAGATGTTCTGACAATATACATAATTAAAAGATAAGAAAAACTTAATGAAACAAGAAGTATCATAGGTAGGCATATGTAGCTTCTAGAGATGATTGCTGTAGTGCAGTGTTATCATCTGAGGTATTCTATGTTGAAATCTCATGAAACGTTTAAGAGATGTTAATTCCGAGGTTCATTGTATAAATGTTTTTACTGATAAATATTAACTTCTATAGTTTTAAAGGTACTGAAGTATTGTTGTGTCATTGGATAAATTTTTCTGAAAATATTGGTGTATTCAAACTTTCAGTAATATGAAACTGTACGTAGTTATATATTCTCAAAAAGCTATAAGAAGCCATGTATCAGCTTGTCTGACACTCCACCGTTTCATGGAGCATTGGCTACTCTCTTAAGCGACTATCCGACGTCTAATTTGTCCAAACTGGAATTTACCCATTTCTGGTGATGCTGCTCGCCTCTGTACCTGGACTCGCCGAAGCAGTTTCTCAGCCTGACATGATGTGGCGCGCCATAAGCACTGTGCCTACTAGTGTTCAGTCATACAACGATTTCAGGTCCCCACATACCAGCTCTACACGGCCAAATCACTCCCCTACATAACACATTACGTTACAACAGTTTTAAAGCATCTTTTTTGTCATTTAAGACTTACGTAGATGCATGCCTAATCAGATGAGTTCAAATATCAGTTGGTGAGAACTGAAGGTTCGAGTGTGGCAAGACCACACGAGACAATGGACCCAGGTAGTCAACAAAGCACTCTGCAGGCTGGTGGTGGCTCCATAATGGTGAGAGCTTCTTTACATGGAATGGTCTGTGTCCTCTGCTCCAGCTGAACTGATCATTGATTGGAAATGGTTACGTTTGGCTACTAGGAGACTATTTTCAGCCATTGATAAACTTCATGTTTCCAAACAACGATGCAATCTTATGGATGACAGTGCGCCATATAGAGACAGTTTTACTCAGTTTTTCGTCACGGGTCTTCCAACGAGGTATTGAGCCTATGCTGTGTGGCGTTGTTGCACTACGTCAGGGAAAACGAGGTCCGACATGATATTAGGTGATATCCCATGACCTTAGTCACATCAGCGTATATTGTCCATATTACCCAGCATAGTGAAGTGGTAATGCGGCGTTATTAGGAAATAACTTGGTTGCGTGGCTTAGTACAGTGGCGCTCCGGTTAAAGTCGTGCACGTTACTACACCGCAGTGCTGCGTGGAAGGTGAGTGCAATAAATATGTAGGCGGAAAGCGTGACGGTTTGCGGTTAACGTAATTTAAATTTGTTGACAATGAGAAAGAAATTGGAAATTTGTGGTAAGGCATTATGAGACCAAAATGTTGAGGTCATCGGTCCCTAACCTTGCACACTACTTAACCTAACTTAAACGAACTTACGCTAAGGACAACACATACAGCCATGTTCGAGGGTGGACGCGAACATCCGACGGGGGGAAATGAGAAAGGGAAAGGATTTATCAAGGCAGCTGAGCAGGCGACGGATCGTGCAGCCGGAATACTGAAGTCAACTAACAGTACGTTTTACTCAAACAGATTATGTAGCACAGAACCGAACTTCAAGGCAAGCAACGAAACGCTTAGAAAAATGTTTTAAAAGACCCCAAAATAAGCGTATAGTTATCTGTGAAGGAGTAGGCATAGTTGCACATACCACATTATATTTTTACGGAAGAATGAAGCAACACTATCCGTGCCGAAATAATTTCTTTACTGAAAAAATAAAACTAATTGGCTACAACCGTGTTGTCCTTTACAGCTGGTTGGTTTGTAAACTGTAGTACTGGCAAACTTTCTCGTCCACAGTCATTTTCTAGCGACAGGACATTCTGTACCACCCGTGTGGTTCACAGGTACCGAGACAAAACCCGCAAGGTTCTCTGGCTATCCAGGTGTGATGTTCGATTATAGTGATTTCTGATTCTGTATTTTGTATACGATGGCGAAAACGCCAAGAATAAGTATTAGAAATGAAATAGATACAGTTAACTGAATAGAAATAATGAATAAAGTCAGTTTGATACATATAAGAGAAATATTTAAGGACTGGAAGAGATTCGAACCTATATCCCCTTGCTTGTCACGAATTATTTTAATCTATACGAGATGCCAATCCTCTGGTTAGTAATTTTAATGCTGTAGTACATAAGGCCAAATTATTTTTTTACTTGCAGTGTCTTTAATCATTCTGCTATTTTCATCTACTGCACAGTCATGCTGAAAAGTATCCAAACGACCTGAATTGCATTTCACCTGATTCTAATGCAACCCACATGGCGCAGCTGTCTAGCAGGTCCTCTAATCGCCCCTCGGTACAGTCGTTTGTCTTATGAAAATGGTTCCAACAAGTCACCACTAGAAAACACAGATCTGTATCGCAATAACTCAAGATGTAAAGTAATACCAAGGTACTACAAATATCAGCGAACATCTTATCACAGATAAGACGATTCTTAAGGCTTGTAAGCTCACAGTTATTACAATAAATGACATACATGAAATGTTACCACTCTCATTATTACGTCAGATAGGTAATTTACGTAGTAAGTTCGTCGTATTCATGATTTCCTCTTCAAAATAACATACCGTACTTATTATGTAACACAAAATGACGTTAAAAATGTAAGTTATTCACGAGAAGCTAGTTGAGAATATGTATGAACTTCAAATGACACGACGAACCGTACGGATTTGCAAATGGATTCAAACCCAGGTCATGCAGGCTAAGCAAAGACTTCGTGACTGTCGGAAACAAACAGTCGTTCCTGACTAGGCATACAAAGAGTGATATACCTCGATTTTAGACAGTATCCGTCAGCAAACATCAACTTTAAATAAAACAACGTAAACATTTTTAACAGACGCGAATTCCTACCCAGCATCTATTGTCCTTGTTAACGAACTACGAGAAATGTTAAATATTGCTTGTTCACAAGTAACTTACTTGAAATGCCGTGAGGTAAAGCTTTGTGTTTTAACTTTCCCAGGACTCCCAACTGGCACCTATCGCTGTTATATTCTAGAGAAACCGAACGTTAAAAATGGGTTTGTTACACCAGCAGCGACACGAGAGCATATTTCACCTAGAAATAATATGACGAAGAGTTCAGTGCTGACTGGGAATCGAACCCCACACGTATCGTTGTTGACCGCACACAAAGAGACGTCAGCTACTGAATTTTTCTCCACCAGCAGCTCGGAATAACATCCTTGAATTTACAATGATTTCGCAAACAGTTCTGTGTCTCAATGGGCCTGAAAAACGTCAGATACCGTTAGTGTTGACAAAATATGAAAATACATTAAAAATCTAAATTATTACCCACCAGCAGATAGATGTTCTCATGCTAGAACTTGATAATACATAATGAAAGCTTTAGTACCGGGCCAGGATTCGAACCCTTTCACGCGCAAAATGTGGAGATGTTGAGGAATCTGCAGTTTTGAACAAACAACAAATTGCAGTCGACCTGTATTGCCACGAAGGGATCAAATTCCGCGTTAAGGGCGGTCTGAGTTGCATTCCCATTGCATTCAATTTTATCGACGTACAGATGCTCAAATGGAAGATGGAATAAGTGTCATGTGACCCTACACAGCGTTTGTTTCGTCACTACAAATAAATAAATAGAATAAGAAAGGTTACTGTTGATAGAGTTTCTACGTGTCGCGACTACTGATTTTATTGAGGGTCAACGTCCACTTGGTAGAGACGGAATATCGTGTTTAACATGAATGTCAGACCACAGTGCCATTATACCTTCTTAACTTGGCGTAGCCAGAGGAGAACAGAATCTGTCTCTCCTTATCAAAAATCATGATCAGATTTTGGAATCGATTCCAGACCAAAAGTATATGAACCTAGCATCAATCCAAGAGACCACCAAATTCTCTTCTCTAGCACTCATTTTTCTGTCATAACAATGTTACGGCACACTGGATGAGAATTCTGACTCACAGGCTCCCTGTAGTGGTTTGCAGCATGTTCAGTACATTCATTTACTTGGTTGACTGAATCGCCATGAATTAGCTGCCTCGGCTAGCCAGTGCATACATTCTACGCTATTTTGAAATCAGCGAAATAAAATCACGTGACTGACACCTACACAAAAGTGCCAACAGTGCAGGATGCAGAAATTTAAATAGGAAGTGTTCCTTTCGAATCTATTGCGATATCTGTTTGTTTAAAACGTCGTGCAGTGCTAAAGATAAGCTGTAACTGTCTGTCCCTCAGAAGTCTAGATCCGGCCATATGCATTATTTCACATTACTGACCGAGCGAGGTGGCGCAGTGGTTAGCACACTGGACTCGCATTCGAGAGGACGACGGTTCAATCCCGTCTCCGGCCATCCTGATTTAGGTTTTCCGTGATTTCCCTAAATCACTTCAGGCAAATTCCGGGATGGTTCCTTTGAAAGGGCACGGCCGATTTCCTTCCCCATCCTTCCCTCACCCGAGCTTGCGCTCCGTCTCTAATGACCTCGTTGTCGACGGGACGTTAAACACTAATCTCTTCCTCCTCACATTACTGTGCAATGCGGAAGTTTTGGAAGTGTTGTAGCTATGTGTCATCGTAACGGTAAGTGTCGCGCACTGTTGATAAGACGTCGCGAGTTTGGGGACATTCACTGCTACATATCTTAAAACGCCATACTGCTGTCTGTTGAAGTTATCGATCGAATGGAACTTTGAACATAAATCCCTTCACTTCTCAATCCAAAATATTCGCATGTGGAATAAGGCCTAACATCTGCGACATTTTGTTCTTTTCAGGTTTAATAGATGGACAGGCTGCAGATGCATCTCGAAACTTTTGTATTATGTATGGGGAGAGCGAATCGTGCCAAAATATGTCAGAAAAGTGTTTTCTACATTAGCTGTCGTGTGGCAGTGGCATTTTAATCTTCATCACACCGTGTTGGACAACTTTCACGTAGAACAAGTTTTCTACATGCATGTAATCAATAAACTGCATGTGCATTGTCAGACTGTTATAGATAACATCAGAGAACTGGCATATATCGTTGATGATTTATTTCTCTCTAACAACACTAAAAGAAACCGTAAGATATTGTGCACTGTATTATAAGAATTGAAATAAAACTACCCACGATAAACTTATGACGAAAGTTTGTTTTAAAAAAACTGAGTATCAGCACACAAGCGTGCCTCTATCGGCACGAATTAGTAAAATACTAATCAATTAGATTTCGATTGGGCCTGTGTTTGATTGGTATGCTGTGTCATACTCAAGTGGTATGCCAATGTGGCATTTCATAAATAATGTTATGTATTCCTAGAAACCCAAAATTTGCTTGTCAGCAGCGGAAAGAGGCGTTACCTTTTGTTCAGCATTGTAAGATTTTCACAATTGCACCATGAGCCGAAAGTATTTTCTTGCGATTTCCTTATTGATGTGTGATGTGACTGCTTGCATCTCTTTTACAGAAGGGATATAAACGTTACAGTCAGTAAGACTGGAACCGCAAATCATTACACACACTTTCTCACAAGTTATCACGTTTCCACAGAGCTAGGGAAGAGGCATGCGCCTAGGTTTTCTATTACAAGACCAGTAGTGTCTAGAACTCTTAAACCGCTATTTAAAGGACGACATTATACGCGATTTTCACGTGGAACGACTTTCCTGGGCTGAGAACCGTAAATGTACAATCTTTTGTTACAGCTCAAGCGTTAATAATGACTCAGATAAATCAATGGAAATGACATGAAGAATCAAGTGAACTTTGAGGCTTAAGTCCATCCACACCAGGAAGTAACTCGTCGATCACAGAGTTGCCAAATATATCTTGCCTTGTTGCCAAATCTCAGTTACATTACCAGCAGAAAGAAGACGAACCGATGTGATCCTACAATGGGCTGGGAAGTGACCATAGCTGACGTCTCAAAGCCGCGGCTGCTACGGCCTGGAATACGTAATCCGTCTGATTCACTTTTCTGTAACTGAGTTTAGTTACTAATAATACTTAGAACTGACTGCAAACTAAGCTTCATAAATCAGTAACTATCATAGTTGCTTATTATTTATCTTTCATAAGTGTACTCAAAACTAAGAAAACCATTGACGATCGTTTTCATGCCTCGCCGATAGTCGAGCACAACAGACAAATAAAAATAAAAAAAGACTGTGAGTGTGTGAGTCAGAGAGAGAGAGAGAGAGAGAGAGAGAGAGAGAGAGAGAGAGAGAGAGATAAGAGAGAGAGGGTGAGGGAGAGAGATAAAAATATAAAAGAATGAGAGATAGAGTAAAAAATTGTTGCAAAGAAACTGGATCATGGTATGTAAAGAAATGACACGTTCCACATCATTACGAAATGCCGTATTCATGATCTATGGAACAAGTATTAATCTAATCTAATCCAATCATATCATATTGCTCACTAGTCATGAAGAGGCACGATTAACCAAAATTTTCGTCAATCGTAACCAAATCTGAACTTGAAAACAAAAGACGGCAGTTTTTCTAATAAACCGGGACTCCTGTAAAGACACTTTCGTCCCTGTTAACTAACCACGAAAGATGTGTTTTATGCCTCCATTCAGAAGCAACAAAGTGTTCATGCATTTAAAGATGAAGCGCATGATGTGAAGTTCTGTGACGGAGATACGAACCCAACACGCAATCGGATTATTAACTAAGTAACATCAAATGTTACATATCCGTTTCTCTTACCAGCTGCTAGATATTTGAATCTAAAATAAGGATGGAAATTTTTGTGCCTGAGCGACAATAGAACCGCACTCCCACCGTCCTTCCCTATCATCCACGAACATAGCTTAAATAACACTTGCTTACTCACCAACAGTAAGATGTGTGCGTGTTTGACCATAAATAACGACACCTATTGCGATTGTTGGCAACACATGAACAGACACCAGCAGGCTGGTATACATGTGATTGGGCTTGAAATGAAATTATTAATATTTTTGTACTGGATCAGGATTCAGAACCACATACTTACCTTTGGAGGAGCTCTAGAGAAGATAGCAGTCTTGAGAAAAGGAACGAAACGATTGAACTATACTGTTCCGGGAGATTCAGATACTCGAAATATGAGCTATGTAATCGTAGCACAGTCCAGCACCAAATTTTTCAGCGTCTCTAGTTCAATCAAGTATAAGAAAATTATGAGCCCTGTTCCTTTAAATGGCTATCATTTTATCAAATAAAATAAAATTTCTGTTTACCATAACTTCCGCTATGTCATTTCCCAACGTAGACCGGCTCTGCCCAGTTGGTAATGAAGAAACGTGATGTTTAATGCCGATTCTGGATTATAACGTCTTTCTCTTGATGTTACCAGGGGTAAAGTAAATCTGTTTGTGCCTCTTAAGAGTAAATGCCTGAACCCACGCATTGCACCTGTGATAGTTCGTTCCACCAGACCATTGTGGCCACATTTCCCAGCCCCAGGAGTGTGCTGTAACAGATGATGTGCTTTGCTTACGAAATTAGTAACGGTGGAAAAAACCCTAGTCCATTAAATGGTTAAGTAGAAGCAAGCTTCTGAACCGGAGAAACTCATTCACAGACGTTATCGTGCCTTGCCGGTAGTCAAGCACAACAAACAAATAAAAATAAAAAAGAATGTGTGTGTGTGTGAGTGTGTGTGTGTGTGTGTGTGTGTGTGTGTGTGTGACAGTGACAGAGAGAGAGAGAGAGAGAGAGAGAGAGAGAGATAAATTTCAAAAAGAATGAGAGAGAGAGAGAGTAAAAAATTGTAATGAAATTGAATCATGGTATGTAAAGAAATCATTCATTAAAATAACACGTTCTACATAATTAGGAAATATTGTATTTTATAAAACAAGAATTAATTTAATGTAACCTAATCTAATCATATCATATTGATGACTAGCCATGAACAGTCATGAATTACCCAAATTTTTCCTGATATCAGTAACCAAATCTAGACTTGAAAATAAAAGACGACAATTTTTGTAATAAACCGGGACTTCTATCAAGACCCTTTCATCCATGTTAACTAACCACGAAAGATGTCTGATACACGTCTATTCTGAAGTAACAAAGTGTGCATGCGTTTAAAGATGAGGTGCATGATGTCAAGTTCTGTGACGGAGATACGAACACAACACGTAAGCGAATTGTTAACCAAGTAAAATTAAATGTTTGGTATCGGCTTTTCTTACCAGCTGGTAGGTGTTGGAATCTAAAATAAGGATACAAACTTTTGTGCCTAAGCGACTTTCAAAATGCACACCTACCGTGCATCCACGAATATAGCTGAAGTATCAGTTGCTTACTCACCAATAGTAAGATGTGTGCGTGTTTGACCAGAATTAACGACAGCTATTGTGATTTTTGGCAACACATTGACAGACATTATAAATATACGTTAATTTTCACTAACAGGCCGGTGTGCACGTGAAAGGGCTTGAAATTAAATTATGAATATTTCTGTACTGCATCAGGATTCGGAACTACATACTTACCTTTGGAGGAGAACTAGAGAAGACTGCAGTCTTGGGAAAAGGTACGAAATGATTGAACTATACTGTTCCGAGAGATTCAGATCCTCGAAAGATGAGCTAAGAAATCGTACCACAGTCCAGCACCAAAATTTTTCAACGTCTCTAGTTCAATCAAGTACAAGAAAAATATGAGCCCTGTTTCTTTAAAAGGCTGTCGTTTTATCAAATAAAATAAAATTTTCTAATGTAAGTAAGTTTACTGGAGACAGTATTTCTGTTTACCATGACTTCCGCTATGTCATTTCCCAACGTAAACCGGCTCTGCCCAGTTGGTAATGAAGGAACGTGATGTTTAACGCCGATTCTGGATTATAACGTCTTTCTCTTGATGTTACCAGGGGTAAAGTAAATTTGTTTGTGCCTCTTAAGAGAAAATGCCTGTACCCACGCATTGCACCTGTGATAGTTCGTTCCACCAGACCATTGTGGCCACGTTTCCCAGCCCCAGGAGTGTGCTGTAACGGATGATGTGCTTAGCTTACAAAATTAGTCACGGTGGAAAAAATGCGAGTCTATTAAATGGTTAAGTAGACGCAATCTTCTGACGTGGAGATTATGCTATTCTCATGTCAGCAGTATGTAAAGACTCTTCTAGGCATCATAGCCTCGATGTGAAGCCATTTCGAAATATTCACAAATTCAGCAAATATCTTAGTTCGAGAAAACCCACTGTGTAGTGTGAAGTTACCGGATAATTCGATTATTAGCGTCATTGTTACTACCATTTTCTTCATACCGTTGCTGGAACACATGTGCTTGAAGATCATTTAATGCCTTTTGGTCATTTTAGAAGTAGTTGCCCAAGAAGAGTTTCTTTCCGTGTCTACGGAGTCCTTTTCATGTTAATATAAACATCAGCAATTACTCGCAGATTTCATTAAAACTAAAGTAATTGATGAAGACGTTACTTTATAACAAAAACGCTCTGCCTTTCTTAAGTTACTTGCTCCTAGATATGGCTGTCGAACACTGCCAAACCAAAAGCCAAGGGATCTTACTGCCTTCCGTTATTCGTCGCTGTCAGTTCTTCCACATGATTTGGTCGACGTGACCTATTTCAAGTTGTGTATGGCAGAGAATGTTTTAGAAAATAAATTGTTTTCCTTGCAATAAACCCAAAGTTTTAATTGTAAACTATCGAAGTCCTAAATTTTCGCATTATTAGTTCAAATTTAATGTTCACTTCTATAAAGTAGGAAAATATTTCACAGTTGCAAAACCCGAATCCGACTCATTGACCTCGTACTTAGTCGCTGATCATAAATTCTAGCTCAGAGTGACACCAGTTTAAGAAACCTAATGTAGCGAAGACTGTTTGCCTTTGCTCTCTTTCACCGGAAAATATGCAATTCACTCATTGGGCTCCAATAGTACGCTGTAACAGTAATTTCTGTGTGTATGCAATGCATGCGGATTGTGGAATTTAGTGATGCTCTCTCTCTTCCACTTCTGTATACAATATGCCTGACCTAAACGGTCCCTTTATCATTACAGGCCCCAGGCAGTGCAACATCATACTGCCAACAGTATTGTGCTTATACTGACAGCCTCACTTTTCGTATTAGCTGATTTTGTAATCATTTAAATAAAACAACATGACCCTCCAGTGGGAGACGTTTCGTTCCCTTTTTCCTTTTGTGAAATTTGTCAGTAACCTTTTTTCCTTCCAACCAGCGAAATGCGTCACAGTACAGCCAGTAAACGATCCACAAACCACGATTTAGTGCCGTTAAGACGATTTCTTTAAACTTTGTAGCAGCTGAAGGAATTTAGTTTCTTCTTAAATCGTCTCATGCAGCAACGTTCACAAATATCACGAATAGGAAAAGCTCTTTATCCAGGTACGAATGTTGTAAAACAAACTTCCCACAGTTTGTGTTAGGTCGATCTTTTCGTCTGATAGCACTGCATAATTATTTTGTCTAAGAGGTATCACAAGTAGTGTTCCTGTAGCTGTGGGAATCATTGGTTGAAAACGAATTTAGCACCAATGGGTACAGTACTGCCAAATATTCAAAATGATTATTAATGTAAGTGTGAGTTCATCCACAAACAGAGGCGTATTTATAATACTGTAGCAAGACTGTGCATCCTTGTCTTATTTGAGTGGGCACTGGAAGACATTTACACACACATATACAAGAGTATGAATACTTCGAACGCTGTAGCTAACGTTGCTCTCAAAAGTAATTTTAGTAGACGGGAGGATACAGAGAAACAATCAGACTCATGGGTGTGGACAGAAACTTAAGTGCAGATGGGGGCACTGTGCAGATCTACGCTTTTTCATCTTCAGATCTACACAAATAGTGAATACAAATCAGCGTATGCATTGCTTTCATAGTGTTTCCCTCTTGTTTAGTCTTCTAATGATGGAGTGGATCAACACCCATGATTCTAATTGTTTCTTTGTATCCTTCCATCTACTATCTTTGTGTGTTACTGCTCGGTGTTCAAGAAGCAATAAATTATGCCTGCTCCCACGAGGTATTAGAACGAGGTCACAAGAAGGCTAACGAATTGTAATCAAAATACACTGAGACACTAATTTGTCCGTCGCCATGGTGTTAAGTCGGTAGAAATGGTTGAGTATTATTGCCTGCATCACTGGCATCCCATTGCCGTCTTCTCTTTCGTTTGTGTATTGGGCATGGTGCAAGAAATATTTGTGTTTTGTTTGCTTCTGTGACGGGTTTCAGCCCACTGAATGCGAGCAAGCTCACGAATAGAGTGTCAGTAATCGGAATTACACAATAATACACTTAAAATGTGTATTTTTGCATTATGTATCCCGATGAAAATAACTGTAAATAGATTATACGCCTACTTGCTTATTACTCGCGCTTCTCGATGCTTTCCTCAGAAAATAAAAAGGAAAATAAAGAGAGGGAGAGAGACAGAGAGAGAAAACAGAAATGTATTTCAAATATTAGCTCGGCGACGCCATGTTCGTCTCGTGATGTAAAGCTAGGATAGTTGATAGGTAGTATCTCGTTGTACTAGCGATATGTATGGCTACAGGGGTCTTTCTTTTCTCTCCGCAAACAACCAGAACAGAATTCAGTAACAAAGAGGTAAGAAGACCTATGCAGTGCGACAACTAAACACTCAGTCTTTCTTGGTTACTTTTTTAGTCCTCAACAATTGTCTGTAATGCAGTAAACATCTTTGATTGCTGATTTTTTATTACTACCATTGTCATTGTTATCCGTCACCTCACAACAGATTTCCTATCACTCACTGCTGCTGATGCACTATACGAATGGATCAGGATGAATGGAATGTGGGACGTATCGTCACGGAGAATATAAACATTTCTCTCGGCGTCTTATGTTTAGTATAATATGAAAATCTGTGTTATAGAAGACGACAACGGGATGCCGGTGATACAGGAAATAATATCCAACTATTTCTGTCAACTTAACACCATGAAGACAGACAAATTAGCGTCTCTGTGTATTTTGATTATAATTCGTTAGCCTTCTTGCAACGTCGTTCTAATACCTCGTGGGAGCAGGCATAATATTTTGCTTTTTGAACACCGAGCAATAACACACAAAGATAGTAGGTGGAAGGATACAAAGAAACAATCAGACTCATGGGTGGGGATCCACTTCATCATTAGAAGACTAAACAAGAGGGAAACCTAACGAAAGTAATGAATACGCTGATTAGTATACATTAATTGTATGGATCGGAAGATGAAAAATCGCTGATCTACATTTTACTTTCTGTCTTAATGGGCAAGATTTTTAGTTTCTTCTCTTCTGAATTTTCAAATGAATTGATTACTACATGGCAAAGAATAATTAGTTAACTGTGTTTCTTACAGCTTCCATTCGCACCAACATTTTTCTACATTCTCGTTCAATTCATGATATTCTACGTGTATGATCACAAGACTGCACATAGATGCAGGTTGGCATAGTTTATTTCCAAAATCTTTTTATTGTACACAAATCACCTTTTGTCACAAAGTAACAAGGTAAGTGTTTTATTTGTATATATTTTGTGGGAAACTGTAATCGTTGTGGAAGATTGTACACCTGAATGTTTGACACAACTGGTAGGAGAAAAAGCTACATATTAACCAAACCACACGCATTCTCTCCGTATCCTGCTATGACATGAGCATGGGATTCTCCTCACATACCGCTACAGAACTGTTCCTAGCACAGCTGAGAATTGGCAACACCATCACAGACATTTGGCAACACTGTGACAGTGCAATCACTTCCACGTATGGCACTGAATTGACTCGCTAAATTCGCCTGATATTCCCTTTCCATTTGAATGACTCGTGCTATATAATCCTCATGTAAACTAAGACACTGAGACTGATAATTCAATTATTTGGCTAAAGAAATGCTGTTGTTCACATAAGTGACAACTTTTATTATTTTTCAAGATGTGTTATGAGGCTGAGCGACCAATACCATGATGAGAGTCGAGTGCTCGCAGCAGTGTGTCCGTAGCCCTGTGGTACAGCCCAAGTCTCGTGTCGCAACGGCTCAATGAATCGTCAGTTCTAACCGTAGTAGGGGCCAGCGTGTGCAAGATTTTTATCTGATTTATTTTATGGAGCTACGAATTTCCAGAAAAAATTCTGTAACGAAATCGGAAGAAAAACCTTTACACTTCAAGTCCTCTTGGTAGCTCGACCCAGTAAGTACTGTTAAAGGTAATACATCTCGGCTTTCTGACTACCAAGCTGCTTCACAACACAAGCGTCTCTGAAGAAATTCGAATCGACCGTTAACGATGCGAATTTCAATATTGTTCTTCAGATAAGACTCACATGCCAGGGTGATATGTATGAAGGAAATGAACCTCTTGATTACTGTAGGGCCTCTATGCTAAATTTCCACAGTATCAGTTAGGAACTCTCTACAGACATTTACAAACAGCGACTCTAGCGACTTACTTATTCTCTGAGTAGCTTCAAATATGGGCAATTTTGTCGCCTTAAATCCAATTGAATATTTTAAATGTCACTTCTGAACAACGTTCACTTCTCCATTAATTAATGTATAGACCTCAGAACAAGCAATATGACTGAGTCGCTATGTAGCAGGTTCTTAAAGGTATTGACACTATGTTTTGCCTCCATTTACCATAAGAATCAAAGAAAGGAGCCAAACACATTACACTGCATTTACTCTCTGTGCCTTGACTAACACATATGAATCCATGAATAAAATAATTATTAAAAGAATCTCCTGTGAAAGAAAAAAAAACTGAATATGACACTTTAATTATAGCGCAAGGGATCATAATGAAATTAAATCTATGCCACATAGATGTATTGCATACTAGTGTAATAAAACACTCACCAAATAAAAACGGTGTTATGCCTCCGTTGCAATAGAGTGTGAAACACAAATCGTAGACAGATTGTAAGGGTCACCACTCAACAATATTAAAGCATCTTACATCGTCGAGAGTGAGGAGTGGAGGAGACGTTGCCGGCAGAAGGCATTGAAGTGCCTCAGCCCCTGACAATGTTTAAACATATCGTCTTAAAGGCACTAAATCGTGGTTTTAGATCGCTTACTGGCTGTACACTGCTGCATTTCGCTGGTTGGAAGGAAAAAAGGTTAGAGACAAATTTCACACATGTAAAGTAACGTCTTCATCAATTACTTTAGTTTTAATGTAATTTGCGAGTAATTGCTGATGTTTATTTTATCATGAAAAGGACTCCGTAGACACGGAAAGAAACTCTTCTTGGGCAACCACTTTTATAATGACCAAAAGGCATTAAATGATCTTCAAGCACATATGTTCCAGCAAAGGCATGACGAAAATGGTAGTAACAATGACGCTAATAATCGAATTATCCGGTAACTTCGCACTTCACCGTGGATTTTCTCGAACTAAGAAATTTGCTGAATTTGTGAATATTTCGAAATGGCTTCACATCGAGGCTATGATGCCTAGAAGAGTCTTTACATACTGCTGACATGAGAATAGCATAATCTCCACGTCAGAAGATTGCGTCTACTTAATCATTTAATAGACTCTCATTCTTTCCACCGTGACTAATTTTGTAAGCTAAGCACATCATTCGTTACAGCACACTCCTGGGGCTGGGAAATGTGGCCACAATGGTCTGGTGGAACGAACTATCACAGGTGCAATGCGTGGGTTCAGGCATTTTCTCTTAAGAGGCACAAACAAATTTACTTTAACCCCTGGTAACATCAAGAGAAAGACGTCATAATCCAGAATCGGCATTAAACATCACGTTCCTTAGTTACCAACTGGGCAGAGCCGGTTTACGTTGGGAAATGACTTAGCGGAAGTCATGGTAAACAGATATACTGTCACCAGTAAACTTACTTTCATTAGAAAATTTTATTTTATTTGATAAAACGATAGCCATTTAAAGAAAGAGGGCTCATATTTCTCTTGTACTTGATTGAACTAGAGACGCTGAAAAATTTTGGTGCTGGACTGTGCTATGATTTCGTAGCTCATCTTTCGAGGATCTGAATCTCTCGGAACAGTATATTTCAATCATTTCGTTCCTTTTCTCAAGACTGCAATCTTCTCTAGGTCTCCTCCAAAGGTAAGTATGTAGTTCCGAATCCTGATTCAGTACAAAAATATTAATAATTTCATTTCAGACCCAATCACATGCATACCAGTCTGCTAGTGTCGGTTGATGTGTTGCCGACAACCGCAATAGGTGTCGTTATTTATGGTCAAACACGCACACATCTTACTGTTGGTGTGTAGGCAAGTGTTACTCACGCTATGTTCGGGGGTGATAAAGTAATACGGCAGGTGTGCGGTTCGATTGTCGTTCAGGCACAAAAGTTTGTATCCTTATTTTATATTCTAACATCTAGCAGCCGGTAAGAAAAACCGATACGTAACATTTGATGTTACTTAGTTAATAATCCGATTGCGTGTTAGGTTCGTATCTCCGTCACAGAACTTCACATCATGCGCTTCATCTTTAAATGCATGAACACTTTGTTCCTTCTGAATGGAGGCATATCACATATCGTTCGTGGTTAGTTAACAGGGACGAAAGTGTCTTTACAGGAGTCCCGGTTTATTAGAAAAACTGTCGTCTTTTGTTTTCAAGTTTAGTTTTGGTTACTGATATTGACGAAAATTTTGGTTAATCGTGCCTCTTCATGACTAGTCAGCAATATGATATGATTAGATTACACTAGATTAATACTTGTTCCATAGATCATGAATACGGCATTTCGTAAATATGTGGAACGTGTCATTTTAATGAAAGATTTCTTTACATGCCATGATCCAGTTCCTTTGCAACAATTTTTTACTCTGTCTCTCATTCTTTTATATTTTTATCTCTCTCCCTCACTCTCTCTCTCTTATCTCTCTCTCTCTCTCTCTCTCTCTCTCTCTCTCTCTGTCTCTCTCTCCCTGACACACACACACACACACACACACACACACACACACACACACACACACAGTCTTTTATTATTTTTATTTGTCTGTTGTGCTCCACTATCGGCGAGGCATGAAAACGATCGTCAATGATTTTCTTGGTTTTGAGTACACTTACGACAGATATATAATAAGCAACTATGATAGTTACTGATTTATGAAGCTTAGTTTGCAGTCAGTTCTGAGCATTATTAGTAACTACTCTCCAGTCCCTAAACCCAGTTACAGAAATGTGAATCAGACGGATTACGTATTCCAGGCCGTAGCAACCGCGGCTTTGAGACGTCAGGTCACTTCCCAGCCCACTGTAGGATCACATCGGTTCGTCTTCTTTCTGCTGGTAATGTAACTGAGATTTGGCAACAAGGTAAGATATATTTGGCAACTCTGTGATCGACGAGTTACTTCCTGGTGTGGATGGACTTAAGCCTCGAAGTTCACTTGATTTTTCATGTCATTTCCGTTGATTTATCTGAGTCATTATTAACGCTTGAGCTGTAACAAAAGATTGTAAATTTCCGGCTTTCAGCCCAGGAAAGTCGTTGCACGTGAAAATTGCATATAATGTCGTCCTTTAAATAGCGGTTTACGAGTTCTAGACACTACTGGTCTCGTCAGAGGAACCGTAAATCCATGTCTCTTTCCTAGCTGTGCGGAAACGTGCTAACCTGTGAGAAAGTGGGTGTTATGGTTTGCGGTTCAAAGAGCTGCAAGCAGTCACATCACACATCGATAAGGAAATCGCAAGAAAATACTTTCAGCTCATAGTGCAATGGTGAAAAACTTACAATGCTGCACAACAGGTAACGCCTCTTTCCGCTGCTTACAAGCAAATTTTGGGTTTCTAGGAATACATAACATTATTTGTGGAATGCCACATTTGCATACCACTTGAGTATGACACAGCATACCAATCAAAGACAGACCCAATCGAAATCTAAGTGACTAGTATTTTACTAATTCGTGCCGATAGAGGCACGCTTGTGTACAGATACTGAGTTTTATTGAAACAAAATTTCGTCGTACGGCTATCGTGGGTAGTTTTATTTCATTTCTTATAAAACAGTGCACAATATTCGTACGGTTTCTTTCGGTGTTGTTAAAACATTAGTTAACATGAGAGAGAAGTTAATCATCAACGTTATATACGAATTCTCTGTTGTTATCTATAACAGTCTGACAATGCACATGCAGTTTATTGATTACATGCATGTAGAAAACTTGTTCTGAGGGAAAGTTGTCCAACACAGTTTGATGAAGATTAAAATGCCACTGCCACACGACAGCTAATGTAGAAAACACTTTTCTGACATATTATGGCACGATTCGCTCTCCCCATGCATAATACAAAAGTTTCGAGATGCATCTGCAGCCTGGCCATCTATTAAACCTGAAAAGAACAAAATGTCGCAGAAGTTAGGCCTTATTCCACATGCGAATATTTTGGGTTGAGAAGTGAAGGGAATTATGTTCAAAGTTCCATTAGATCGATAACTTCAGCAGACAGCAGTATGGCGTTTTAAGATATGTAGCAGTAAATGTCCCCAAACTCGCGACGTCTTATCAACAGTGCACCACGCTTACCGTTACGCTACTAGCTGACACAGAGCTACAACACTTCCAGAACTTCCACATTGCACAGTAATGTGAGATAATGCATAAGGGCGGATCTAGGCTTCTGAGAGACAGACAGTTACAGCTTATCTTTAGCACTGCACGACGTTTTAAACAAACAGATATCGCAATAGATTCGAAAGGAACACTTCCTATTTACATCTCTGCATCCTGCACTGTTGGCACTTTTGTGTAGGTGTCAGTCACGTGATTTTATTTCAGTGATTACAAAATAGAGTAGAATGTATGCACTGGCTAGCCGAGGCAGCTAGTTCATGGCGATTCGGTCAACCAAGTGAATGAATGTACTGAACATGCTGCAAACCACTACAGGGAGCCTGTGAGTCAGAATTCTCATCCAGTGTGCCGTAACATTGTTATGACAGAAAAATGAGTGCTAGAGAAGATAATTTGGTGGTCTCTTGGATTGATGCTAGGTTCATATACTTTTGGTCTGGGATCGATTCCAAAATCTGATCATGATTTTTGATAAGGAGAGACAGATTCTGTTCTCCTCTGGCTACGCCAAGTGAAGAAGGTATAATGGCATTGTGGTCTGACATTCATGTTAAACATGTTAGCCCTTCTCTACCAAGTAGACGTTAGGTTGAACCACAATAGAGTCGGGAGTCGCGACACGTGGAAACTCTATCAACAGTAACCGTTCTTATACTACTTATTTATTTGTAGTGACGAAACAAACGCTATTTAGGGTCACAGGACACTTATTCCATCTTCTATTCGAGCTTCTTTAAGTCGATAAAATTGAATGCAATGGGAATGCAACTCAGACCGCCCATTACGCGGAATTTGATCCCTTCGTGACAATACAGGTCGACTGCAATTTGTTGTTTGTTCAAAACTGCAGATTCCTCAACATCTCCACATATTGCGCATGAAAGGGTTCGAATCCTGGCCCGGTACTAAAGCTTTCATTGTGTATTATCAAGCTCTAGCATGAGAACACCTATCTGCTGGTGGGTAATAATTTAGATTTTTAATGTATTTTCATACGTTGTCAACACTAACGATATCTGACGTTTTTCAGGCCCAGTGAGACACGGAACTGTTTGCGAAATCATCGTAAATTCAAGGATGTTATTCCGAGCTGCTGGTGGAGAAAAATTCAGTAGCTGACGTCTCTTTGTGTGCAGTCAACAACGATACGTGTGGGGTTCGATTCCCATTCAGCACTGAACTCTTCGTCATATTATTTCTAGGTGAAACATGCTCACGTGTCGCAGCTGGTGTAACAAACCCATTTTTAACGTTCGTTTTCACTAGGATATAACAGCGATAGGTGGCAGTTTGGAGTCCTGGGATAGTTAAAACATCTAGGTACTGCCGAGGAAATCCGATACGTCACACTTGATTGTGCTTCGATGATAATCCAGTTAGGTTCTGGGTTCGAATCCGTATCCAACACAAAGCTTTACCTCACAGAATTTCAAGTACGTTACTTGTGAAGAAGCAATATTTAACTTCTCTCGTAGTTCGTGAACAAGGACAATAGACGCTGGGTAGGAATTCGCGTCCGTTAAAAATGTTTACGTTATGTAATTTAAAGTTGATATTTGCTAACGGATACTGTCTGAAATCGAGGTATATCACTCTCTGTATGCCTAGTCAGGAATGTCTGTTAGTTTCCGTCAGTCACGAAGTCTTTGCTTAGCCTGCATGACCTGGGTTTGAATCCATATGCAGAACGAGACGATTCGTCGTGTCATTTGAAGTTCATACATATTCTCAACTAGCTTCTCGAGAATAACTTAAATTTTTAATGTCATTTTGTGTTAAATAATAAGTACGGTATGTTATTTTGAAGAGGAAATCATGAATACGACGAACTTACTACGTAAATTACCTATCTGACGTAATAATGAGAGTGGTAACATTTCATGTATGTCATTTATTGTAATAAATGTGAGCTTACAAGCCTTAAGAACCGTCTTATCTGTGATAAGATGTTCCCTGATATTTGTAGTACCTTGGTATTGCTTTACATCTTGAGTTATTGCGATACAGATCAGTGTTTTCTAGTGGTGACTTGTTGGAACCATTTTCAATAGTTAAACGACTGTACCTAGGGGCGATTACAGGACCTGCTAGACAGCTGCGCTATGTGGGTTGCATTCGAATCAGGAAAAATGCAATTGAGGTCGTTCGGATACTTTTGAGCACAACTGTACGTACCCAAATTATTTCATTATGATAATACAAAACCAGTGATCACTTCGAATTCATTTCCCACAATGTTCTGGCGGGAGTAACACAATAGCGTCACATGGGTAAGAATCGTAAGCTTCTGTTCTTCAAAAAACTAAAATAGGAATGCGCCGAAAATCTCAACTCAGAGATTTGACAATCGGAGGAGTTAGATAATCCATTCGTTACAGTCAAGTGAAGCTCGAAAACGGTATTTTATCCGATTATGGAAATAGATTCTGGCCCATCATGTAAACATGACAAAAAAGTCGCGTTGTAGTTCCAAAATTTGATTTAAATTTTCCGCAAATTGTATCGCAAGAAAACTGGTGATAGAGGAGCTACGGGCGACTTCGCTTTCGTCACAAGTCAACAGGTCTGTCGTCAGTACTGCTTACCTGTTCATGCTTCTTGGGCATAAACACGACGGTGCTGCCTCCGTGGCCAGATAACCATTTTGCTTTGTCGGGTAATAACATGTGATGCCCGTTTGGTATTCGTTAATTCGTAATAGCGTATTCAACTGACAGCGTACATGTCGGTCCTCGACCGATATCCAAATGGGGCTATTGGCTACACTAGACGATTAACTCTGGTTCCTAAGCTGGCAATTTGGAACGGTCGCCTGTTGCCTATGCTGTCATGACTCAACTTCATACGGTTAATATTCTACGTTGACTCAGGCCGGCACGTGTTACAGATTTCTCTGAGAATTGTTTTCACCTCGATGACAACCGCACCTGACAGAGATCGACCAGCAATCCATTTGAATGTAGATAACAACTATTTAAGCTCAAAATATCCACGGGTGTGCTGCCGGCACGTTCACAGGAGCTCAGTCCGTCAGTTCACCTGATGATGGCGACATGTATGATCGCCGAAATATTGTGCCCGTTGGACACTATAGACCGGCAGCACACCCGTGGATATTTTGACTATCAAATACGCCGGGAGAAACTCAAGAATCACAACTATTTAAGCTGCTTTCAACGCTATTGCAGTGAACTTTTATAGACTTTCCTACAAGCAGATGGCTGATTTAGGTATCCTTCATCATAAGCTGGCGCTGAAGAAGCTCTCTGCAACTTGTGAAGGTGGAGGTACTATTCCGTTACGCCGTGGCCTCATGTACGTCAGATTTCGGTTCCTAAACCATATGTCTCGAGCTGTGAAATGCATCCACATCTGCCGTATTCCCTCGATTCGCCTCCCAACTTTTACAGCTTGATCTCCGACATGAAAAGATTGCTCCATTCACGACTATCATTAACTGATGAGGCTGAAACTGATTCAGACATATATTATCCGTATTTGCATAACTATTTTGCAAGCGATATATTGGAAACTTGGAATGTCGTTGGGCTAAGAACCCTGTTGGAAAAAAAAAAGAAAATCCGAAACGCCCCGAAGGCTTAATCAAATGTCAATCTAACTTCGTATACGTAGCCACCATCGGGTAGTCTGTAAATGGTTAGAGTTTCAATTCTCTGTGAGAGATACAATGCACACCATCGTATATGAATATTTTTCGTTGTTTGGTGCTTTTACTAGGCCTGACAGGCTATGCAAGGGGCGTGAAGGGTGTCAGTTGTTGAGCGGTCACTGTGAGGGATAGGGAGCTGTGGCCTGTTCATGTGAGACAGCGTTAATAACACCAGCAGAGTATGAAAGGAGCCTCGTTGTAGGTCTCAATTTGGCCAGGTTGTCGAATCATGCTGTATCCATGTTTGTGGGGCATTTAGATGTGACAATGGCCCGATGTGGTACTGCATGGGACCATGATGGCCGGCATACTCATTGTCAAGATTGCTGTCAACCAGTCTGACACTCACAGAGGAGGACCTCCATATTGTGAACCAAGCAGATCGTACCACTTCAAATCCGCGCAGAACAAGTAATGGCCTCCCTGCTACATTCTATGTCGTCCCGTACCATTGGCCATAGACTAGCAGCAGCCATGCACGGCCTGTCAGTGACACAACAACCCAAAGACCGAACTTGGAATGCTGCTGTTGCTGGGAAGCATGGTTTACTTATGGATGACTTCGCATTGCGATCACTGATCAATCATGGTTCTACACTACTTTAGATGACCATCGTCGGCGAGCGTGCCTGTGGTCTGCGGAGAGAGCTCAATCTGACTTATTGGACAGAAACGGCTGGTGTTTCTCCTCGGATCATGGTGTGGGGAGCTATCGGGTATGACGTCAGGTCACAGCGAGGTAATCGTGTGAACTGATGGCAGAACAGTAAATCATGGACATTCTGCATCTTGTGTCATATCTCTCATGCTGCAGTACCGTGATGCCATTTTTCAAGAGAAAAAGGCTTATCTGCACAGGGCACATACCTCTATGAACTGTCTGAGTGATTTTGAGGTACTTCTATACCCAGCATGATCGCCATAACATCGAGCATTTGTGGAACAATATCGGACGTCGTCTGTTTATCAGCACAAGTGTTCAGAACATGAAGGACTTGTTACAACAGTTGCCGCCATTTTGCTTCAGAAGAGCGTGAAACGGTTTTGCGACACTTTTCTTAGTGGTACGGTCTACAGTCATCTACGGTCCAACCGATATGGTCGCGAGGACAGGAGACACACAGTGTCGTGATGATAGAAAAGGCACTCGCTTCGGTCGTCTTGCTGCCATAGACCATTAAGGCCGGGTTTCGCCCAACTGTCCTACCGGATACGTCCGTTCTATGTCTGACATTGATTTCTAAGGTTATTTCACGCAGTGTTGCTTGTCTATTAGCACCGATAATTCTATGCAAATGCCGCTGCTCTGAGTCGTTAAGTGAAGGCCGTCGGCCACTGCATTGTCCGATGTGAGAGATAATGCCTGAAATTTGGTATTCTCGACACAATGCTGGCACTGAGGAATCTATGAATATTATATTGCCACGCGGAGTGGCTGCGTGGTTTGAGGCTCCATGTCACGGATTGCGCGTCCCCTCCCGCCGGAAGCTAAGGTCCTCCCTCGGAATGGGTGTGTGTGTGTTGTTCTTAGCATAAGCTCGTTCAAGTAGTGTCTACATCTAGGGACCTGTCGTCTCCGCAATTTGGTCCCTTAGGAAGTCACACTTCCGCCTGCTGGATACTTACGATTGAACACAACCTCCAGGAAGACAGTCATTAATTGTCAGGAACCAGCTACACTCGTAGCTCACCTGCCGGAATACGATGAAATCAGCCAGGACGCCCCGCTCTCTACAGCAACGTCTTTACACTGCTTCATGTTACCCAAGGACGCCGCTCTTCACGCCAGTCTCAATGTAGCTTACATCTGAAATGGTAAGACGCAAGTGAACTTTATTTCGGTTATTATCAGGTGTTCACGAACGATTTTTGAGTTGTTACTGGAACGATCTTATTTGTGAGCTTGTTCCGTGAATGATATATTCCTTACCTCAAACTGGAAATTGTCTTTTTTAACAGCATTCACCACAAAGATATAACATTAAACTTAATCCATATTGTCAGAACAGGTTCTGGGCCAATAGTAGGACGCCGAGTGCAATATAAAAACAATCGTTCTCGTCGGCGTTTATGAGCAGTGTTACATCCGTCGCAGTGTGTAACTGGAACTGGACTCGGCTGCGAAGACAACGTAGTGCCACTCATGTGTCCGGTGTTGTAGGTCGGATCGCCAGCCCGAGTGGCCGTGCGTTTCTAAGCGCTACAGTCTGGAACCAAGCGACCGCTACGGTCACAGGTTCGAATCCTGCCTCGGGCATGGATGTGTGTGATGTCCTTAGCTTAGTTAGGTTTAAGTAGTTCTACGTTCTAGGCACCTGATGACCTCAGAAGTTAAGTCGCATAGTGCTCAGAGCCATTTGAACCAATTTTTGTAGGACGGACTCCTGTCGGCTGCCTCTCTCTGCTGACTTAACTAAGAAAGCAATATCAATGGTCACTGCACTAAGAGTTAGATGTGCTCGAAACGTCGCCGCACTGTCCATGTGGACACTTGCTTGCACCAAACAAGACCATTACCTTGCGGAAATGGCTCCACATTCCATCAAGGGCAAGTGCACAATATGTCTTCTTTCAGTCTGTTAGATGCATCGATATGTTTAGATCCAACACGACATACCGTGGGAGACTGATGAACGCCACTGGGATACCGCGGAACGATAAACTGCCGCCGCAGTAGGCAACGATTTTGCCGCAGCCAAATTCAGACGTGTGTTGGTAGCTGTTTCCCCGTCCATAGAACAATCTCCGTACAAATAAATACGCTCAAATGGGTTTTCTGCATGAGAAGACGCTGTGTAATCTTTCCTCATAGACAGAATGGACACAGCGTTACTCCCGCACACTCCAACTTCAAGAGCTTGCGTTGCAATTCTAGTAATATATGTATAGCATAGCTGCAGCACACTACATGTCGTTGTTCGTTACATCCCATGTACCTTGTATTTCAGAATATTGATATCACTAGTAGCTGAAACTGGAACACGATGTGACTCTCCTATGGTGACCAGTATAAAAGGAGGAGAGGTAGTATTTTGTTGCCAGCAGAGGAATAGTAACACCAGAATGGTTCGATCAGGAGAGCTCAGAGGAGGAGGAGATTAGTGGTTAACGTCCCGTCCACAACGAGGCCATTGGCGACGGAGCACAATCTCGGATTAGGGAAGGAAGGGGAAGGAAATCAGCCGTGCCCTTTGAAAGGAACCCTCCCCTCATTTGCCTGAAACGATTTAGGGAAATCATGAAAACCTAAATCAGGATGGCAGGAGACGATTTTTAAACGTCAGGAGAGCTCAGTCACTCTGAATGAGCTCTACTCATTGGGTGTCACCTGAGTAACAAATCCATCAGTAGCTGTTCAAATTCAAATGGTTCAAATGGCTCTGAGCACTATGGGACTTAACTTCTGAGGTCATCAGTCCCCTAGAACTTAGAACTACTTAAACCTAACTAACCTAAGGACATCACACACATCCATGCCCGAGGCAGGATTCGAACCTGCGACCGTAGCGGTCTCGCGGTTCCAGACTGTTGCGCCTAGAACTGCTCGGCCACTTGGCCGGCTCAGTAGATGTTCAATCTTTTCAAAGCGGCCAAAGTCCATTGTTGGTTACCAGATTGTGATATGGAACCGCAAAGAAATAACCATACGCTAAACCAAGACCAGGCACTCCACATGTACTGACAGACAGATACCGTTGACAGTCGCGGTGGATGGTTGTAAAAATTTGCTTCAAATCAGTAGAAGATATCACTCATGAGTTCTACAGAGCTTAAAACAGTCTGGTAACACAATATTTGTATACAGGGAGCTAAAAATAATGGGTTTCAATGTTCGAGCAGCTCCTCGCAAGACACACATTCCTGAAGTCAGTCATAAGCAGCGCTTGAGGTTGTGTAAAGAGTGACGACAGTGAACAGTTCATGACTGGAAACGAGTGATTTAACTAGTGAATCACGCTATACTCTTTGTGAATCTGACTGAAGAAATGGAATTTGGCGAATACCTGGAGAACGTTACCGGCATCGACTGAGATGTTAGGGGTGGGAGTGATTTTTGTCATTAAGGCAAACTCCCTTTATGGCGCTTATGAAAACGCGAAATGTGTGAGGGTATGAACACAATTTACAGCATTGTGTTCTGCGTACAGTAGAGGCACAGTTTGGAGATGGTGACTGTTTGTATCAGCATTTCTATGCACAATGTAATAAACCTTATGATGTGAGATAATGCTTTGTAGGCAGCAACATTCTTAATATGGACTGGCCTGGCCAGCGTCCTGATCTGAATCCACTTGAAGATCCTCGAAATGAGTGCGAATGTTGAATTCGCTTCAGAACCCATCATCCAACGTCACTGCCTATATTAGTCACTCGGCTTGAGGAACTATACGCTTCCTTTCTTCCGCAAACCTTCAGACACTTCATTCAAAGTTTCACAAGCAGAGTTCAAGCCGTCGTAAAAACGAAGCGTAGTCGCACCCAAATGTTAGTGCCCAGTAGCAGGTCTCCGGAAATTATTCATTAGGTAGTGTGTGTGCAGTCTGAATGCTAATTAAACGCTGTCATTTAACGTAATCGTTAAGATCTGTCTTTTGTTGTGGTTATGAATATTCTGTCCTCGAGGAGACGGCACCTACGGTAGCAATGACCATATAAGTGGAACTGGGGAGATCTAAGTCGAAATGGACTACACACTGGGAAATCGGTTAAATGGAAAATAAAGGATCAAACATAAGGAAATGCTGAAACGAGCAAAGCCAGTACGACGAATTTAGTGTTGACAACATTTAATGTAATTTTGCAGATGATTCGTTGCATACTTTGATTTTCGCCTTTCTAAAATTTTGTTTCGGCCTTCGTATCACAGAATAGTTTGATTCATCTCTCCACGCTTGTCTGTACTGCGCAAGACTCTTCATGTCTGCGTAACTACTGCTACCTTCATCTGTTGGAACCTGCTTGCTGTAGACAAGAACTTCGTTTCCCCCTCTTTCTAATCTCCCGCATACCACTCCAACCTGCTCACACCACAGCCCTCACACATTTCCCTCGATTACCCAGCCGACCACTTGTTGATGCCTCAGGATGTGTGCTATCAAGTGATCAGTTCCTTACGTCATGCAGTGTCAATTTTTTTCCCAAATCCATTCAATACCTCCTCATCGGTTGTTATTTATTTACCTCTTTGTGTTTTGCCGCTGACATTCACTGAGCATCCCCTCTCAAGATCCAAGTCCCCCACAACGGTCCAGGTGTATGTAAAGGAACTGTGTGCACGGAGACAGCAAAAAAGGATTAGCCCTAACACATGAACCATAATAGTTTGCTCTGATTAAACATTAATAATTACAGCATTGCGATGGGAATTATCAGCTACTGTGAGGAAACAAGGGCTACAAATTACGTACATCTATTGTTAGGACTCCAATGATTGTGCAGAACAACAAGGGTCAAATACTCATCACGGGACAATGAGTGTGTAAACACATCTGAGAGTGTGATAATTATGATTCGGCGGATGGAAATGACTGTAAATTAGATCGAACAAATATGAAATCGTTTTACCTGATTGGTAATCGCGGAATGGAAGTGTTGGCGATGACTGCATCGGAAGGTTGGTGAGTAAAGACAAACAGAACCCCAGACCTTAAAATCATGGTCGAAAGGGCATCACACAGATAGTAAAGAATGGCTGTAAGCACTATGGGACTTAACATCTGATGTCATCAGTCCCCTAGACTTAGAACTACTTAAACATAACTAACCTAAGGATATCACACACAGCCATGCCAGAGGCAGGATTTCAACCTGCGACCGCAGCAGCAGCGCAGTTCCGGACTGAAACGCCTAGAACCTCTCGGTCACAGCGGCCGGCACATATGGACTGACTGATCAGTCTGAACCTACGTGCCTATCACCCCAGACGAGTTTCGAACGCCGTGGCTGCAACACTTATTTCATTAGTATTAGTCCATTTAAGACGTTTTTGGATAGTTTACTGGGTTACGTCGGAAAGTCAAGCGCAGCCACGCACCCGGAAACGAGAGAGCAGAGAGGGCTGTACATCATTTGCGCGAGACGAGGTGCAGCGACATGCCAGGCAGGGTCGGACGCTAGCATGGCCCGACACGACTGCTCATGTTGACTTCTCCTGATGTGGTGAAGAAGACATAGTTATTTGAAGTTTCAGACTTCGTTTCATCTGATAGTCTTTCATTTAGTACTTTCTTTTTAATAAATGTTATTAGTTACATTTTATTCCTATTGGTCAAACTTGCAATAGTGTTAATTTTGTTGTCAGTAGCTGCCGTCACTGTTAGGATAACTAATTTTGCTATTTCTTTTGCTACCAAAGGGCTTTCATTAGGGGTTCAATATTTGCGGTGTCACAGTGGGTGGTTTGAGAAACCTCTGTATTCTTATTCGCCAAATTGCGACGACAGAGCGAGATTGTGAACTCAGCACACAAATCCCTTCTTTCTAGAGTGTGGCTAGTTCTGTCAAAGACGCACGCCTTCGCCCTCTGCCACCGTGAATGTGACAGCGGATGGCCGCTCACAGGACTCTGGTGGTTGGATCGATTCCCTAACGCGAGTCCAGTCAGCCGCCTCGTCTGCTGAAGATAGACCAAGACGAGCAGAAATTGTAAGAACCATGCTTTCACTCTCCGCTAACCGCCAGAATGAATTAAACAACCACTTTAGATTTAAGAGAAGTTAAAGGAAATGTCCTATAACAGTCGCCTACTCTCCCATGTAATACCGTTCTTTTGTACATACATCGTAAGCTTTTGATTAATTAAACTTACCTGATCGGTGGATTAAGTGTACTGAGTGAAAAAGACAATGAAACACGAGCCTGATAACAGCCTGACGTGTTTCATTGGCATCCGCCCTGCTCAACTGGTATGTTAATAAAGTAGAATACTGTTCAGGAGGATACCTGCAGATTGGTATGGTTGAGGAGAGTGATGAGAAGGAGGAGGAAGGAGGAGACGAATTGTGAAAGGAGGTAGAATGAGATAGACAGATACAGGGGAGGGAGGAAATACACGTAGAATAAAGTATGGAAGATTGCGCACGTAAGGTTGAATTAGCGATATACTGAAGGAAACTACACAAATTACAATTACATTACAACTAGCACTTCATCTGAATTTTGTTTATTTTATAGCAGCGTCCGAAAGTCTTATGTACCCTTCAAATTGTAATTCGAACTTAGTAAGGAAAAACGCAATGCAAATGCACTGTCTTACTCGGCCGTGGGGTAAGGATGCGTTTCTAGTGGGGTAAATTTGCTCGTTATTATTAAATGTGAAAAACATATGTGTCATTCAGTGTTTCTTTTTTATTTAATTTATATCGTACATAAATAAAATATGCCTTGTTTCTCAACATATAACAGTAACTTTTGATACACTATTTGATGTAACGAACAATTCTGCGAGCCGGCCGCGGTGGTCTCGCGCTTAAGGCGCTCAGTCCGGAACCGCGCGACTGCTACGGTCGCAGGTTCGAATCCTGCCTCGGGCATGGATGTGTGCGATGTCCTTAGGTTAGTTAGTTTTAAGTAGTTCTAGGTTCTAGGGGACTGATGACCACAGAAGTTAAGTCCCATAGTGCTCAGAGCCATTTGAACCATTTTTTGAACAATTCTGCGACTTCTCAGCAAAATCCTGCAAAAATATTCCAATCGGATGAAAGTCTGTTGAACCGAGATCACAAATAAAGTGTCGGGACTTTCATAGCGAGAACAGGATTCATGTCAGCACTCCTTGCACTTGAGACATTGAATCCAGTATTCTGTTGGTGGATGTTTCTACTTTTCAGTACAGCCCTGGCAGTGAAAAGATTGTGAATTTTTCGCTGACGTATTTAAGTTTTGCTTTGCTTTACTTTTCTTTGCTTGATCTAAATCAAACAGTTTCCTCTTTGGTTTCTTTATTTCTTGTTCTGTTTATTGCGATTCCAGTTACTTCTTGAATGGTGCCCCGCACACTGTTTCTGATTTCCTCCCCTCTCTTCTGTCCTTTTTGGCAATCCTTTCTTCTTCGCATTGGAACTATTTCTTTTGGAAAACCGTAGGCGCTTGATCCTAGTTATAGTTCATTTGTATATGTCTGTGAACATTGGCTTCGGAGAGATCCAGATTCGACTTTGCCACTTTTGTCTGTAACAATCGAAGACAGGATGTCTTCCACGGTGAATATGTGACGATCGATTTCATAAATGCCTCATATCTTACACGCCTTTGTTGCCTTCGTCATTTTGGCCGTCCCTTTATAAGAATTTTCGAACAATTCTGCAATAAATTCTTGCGTAATTACATGTGCAGGGTGAGCCACTGCTCTCATTCATGTGAATAAAAGTCCTTCAGCGGCTTGAAAAGCAGCTATCCACTTGCTGTAGTTTGTGGCTCTTGTTTTCAGGCATTTTAAGCACATGAATGTTATGGTCCCTGCAATAAAGGACTGCACTCAGACTCAAATGTGACGCATGATCATCCAAAAATCACCAATACTCGATTTTCTTCTGTTGGCTGCATATGTCTCACAAAATGTTGTAGCTATGTGTGCTACAGACCTGTGTTGATATACCCAGTGTCCGAACACATCATTAGTGACCCTGGAGGGGCACCATTCTTCAAACTCTCCTTCATCCTTTTCCGAGGCAACATTTCTTGAGGGATTGTAATCTATTCCCCCCCCCCCCCTCCCACCGCGAAGCTCCCATAAAGTATACAGCCGTTATCAGCTGACCTCCTTCCTCTTCAAGCAGATGCTATTTTTCCCATGTGCTTACCGCATGTTGCAATCACTGTCGGAACTTTGTTAGGAACTGTTGTAATCCCCGACTTATTCACGTTAAATATGCCATGAAGTCCAAATTAATATCTCTCCATTAGCGACGAAAGATTGTGAAGGAAGACGCCTGTTTACTGTTTGTTGCACCCAATCACACGTACAAGAGTAGATATCTATAGGATATCGCCTCCGCATGAAATTATAAACTCAGCCTTATCGGACCATCTTAGTGTTTTTGTCAAATTTTGTTGTTATTTATTCCTCTCAGAGTAGCCATTAACTAATCTTCTGAAATTTTTCAGTGTCATACCATAATAACATCCGTCCGCAGATGTGTAGTGTTCGGCGACTTCCGCCTCCTACTCATTATTAAGAGTTCTTCCGAATCTTCCCAGTTTGTTAACTGAAAAATCCTGAAAAATTTGGTATAGTGGTGTTAATTTTAAGCTTATCTTTACATAGGCAGCAGTCTCCAAAATAAAGAACATAGAGATAAAAGTATACTTGAAAGGGCCTCGCACCTCTGTAATGTGATTTGTGAGGGCATATTCACTTAGTCAAAGCTCCGTCGCTACCTGACGTTTAGACTTCCCTTTTTTCAAGCCCTCTTTCGCAGTTTCGAGTATTTCTGTTCTGCATCACTTCCGTCCCGTTTTCCTTTTGTAAGCGTTAAAACAGAAAAAAATTACTCTTTGAATACTACTATCGGTGTACAATATCCACCTGTAACGTACATAAACGTTTGTAGCTCCATATCAACGAAAAATCTGATAATTATAACAGATGGGGTAAGATTATGCACAGCGCTGTTTACCCCACCTGCGACGCGTGAACTTGTCCCATACGTACTACGAGACTGTAGCTTTCGTCTGCACATGGAAACGCATTGTAGGAACACCGATGTGTTAATTTATGACAAGACTGACAGTGCGTCGTAATACACAATGGAATACAGTTACGACTCATAAGCCAATTATTTCCTGAGTTTTAGTTTATTTCCACACACAAAAACATATTAAAGTAATCTAAAACAGTTCTTACTGCACTGAGCGGCCTTCAACACCAGGACAGCCACCAGTCTACGGCAACAAAGGATCTGACACGGAGACTATTTCGTGCCATGCAGGGTACTCAACTGCTGGAGTGTTAAAACTGAGATACATCGTTGGGCCATCCTACACGCCGAGCTGACTTACCCCACTGTACTCTATAGAGATGTGAGGAAGGAATAGAATGAGAGAGAGAGGGGGACGAGGGAATGGTCAAGGAGAGGGGAAAGTAAATGAACAGAGAGCCAAAATAAGTGGAGGTTTAAATGGACAAAGAGAGAGGGACAGAGGACAATGGACAGAGTGGTCTGCGGGGCTGGTTGCGGTGGAGGTTGGAGAGTTTCCTCGCCCCATATTATAGGTATTCCTGAAAATTTGTCATTGTAAATTTATAGCAGCTGTCAAAACACTTGTACAATTTAAAACGGAAATGTTGATTACATGAAGTACATAGTTCTTACTCGAATAGATCTATTGTACGCGCCTTACGTTCTATTTTAAAAACCAGAGAGTATTTTCAATGCCACTAAGAATGCAGATCACAAAATTTCAGCACTATCTGTACAGTGTATTGAGCCTTTATGGCGCTCCGAGAAATTACTTTATACATTCTAATCTGCTTTGAAAACGTGGTACAGTAAAATGATTTTTATTTAGACAATTACTTTTACCTGCCGTTTTCAAAACTGTACCCGCTACATCGTGCGTGTTGGAAATCTAGACTCCGATCAAAGTCATTTCTTCCAAATACCGTTGACATCCTGTTGCAATTCTTCATCCGTTTAACTGCGACTCGCTGTGTCCCATAAATGTTTCTTGGTAATTATGCTGCGCAGTTATACACTCCTGGAAATTGAAATAAGAACACCGTGAATTCATTGTCCCAGGAGGGGGAAACTTTATTGACACATTCCTGGGGTCAGATACATCACATGATCACACTGACAGAACCACAGGCACATAGACACAGGCAACAGAGCATGCACAATGTCGGCACTAGTACAGTGTATATCCACCTTTCGCAGCAATGCAGGCTGCTATTCTCCCATGGAGACGATCGTAGAGATGCTGGGTGTAGTCCCGTGGAACGGCTTGCCATGCCATTTCCACCTGGCGCCTCAGTTGGACCAGTGTTCGTGCTGGACGTGCAGTCCGCGAGAGACGACGCTTCATCCAGTCCCAAACATGCTCAATGGGGGACAGATCCGGAGATCTTGCTGGCCAGGGTAGTTGACTTACACCTTCTAGAGCACGTTGGGTAGCACGGGATACATGCGGACGTGCATTGTCCTGTTGGAACAGCAAGTTCCCTTGCCAGTCTAGGAATGGTAGAACGATGGGTTCGATGACGGTTTGGATGTACTGTGCACTATTCAGTGTCCCCTCGACGATCACCAGTGGCGTACGGCCAGTGTAGGAGATCGCTCCCCACACCATGATGCCGGGTGTTGGCCCTGTGTGCCTCGGTCGTATGCAGTACTGATTGTGGCGCTCACCTGCACGGCGCCAAACACGCATACGACCATCATTGGCACCAAGGCAGAAGCGACTCTCATCGCTGAAGACGACACGTCTCCATTCGTCCCTCCATTCACGCCTGTCGCGACACCACTGGAGGCGGGCTGCACGATGTTGGGGCGTGAGCGGAAGACGGCCTAATGGTGTGCGGGACCGTAGCCCAGCTTCATGGAGACGGTTGCGAATGGTCCTCGCCGATACCCCAGGAGCAACAGTGTCTCTAATTTGCTGGGAAGTGGCGGTGCGGTCCCCTACGGCACTGCGTAGGGTCCTACGGTCTTGGCGTGCATCCGTGCGTCGCTGCGGTCCGGTCCCAGGTCGACGGGCACGTGCACCTTCCGCCGACCACTGGCGACAACATCGATGTACTGTGGAGACCTCACGCCCCACGTGTTGAGCAATTCGGCGGTACGTCCACCCGGCCTCCCGCATGCCCACTATACGCCCTGGGTCAAAGTCCGTCAACTGCACATACGGTTCACGTCCACGCTGTCGCGGCATGCTACCAGTGTTAAAGACTGCGATGGAGCTCCGTATGCCACGGCAAACTGGCTGACACTGACGGCGACGGTGCACAAATGCTGCGCAGCTAGCGCCATTCGACGGCCAACACCGCGGTTCCTGGTGTGTCCTCTGTGCCGTGCGTGTGATCATTGCTTGTACAGCCCTCTCGCAGTGTCCGGAGCAAGTATGGTGGGTCTGACACACCGGTGTCAATGTGTTCTTTTTTCCATTTCCAGGAGTGTATGAAACGTGCAGTGACAGGAGAAGTTAATGGGGCATGTTTCCCACCCAAGTAAGTCACAGCTAAAGCCTTTCGTTACATAAACAGAGTCCGGTCTGCTTATTGAACCACTGGATACATATGTGTCTACTCAAAAGTGCGGGTGGAGGTGACACGAAGTATCCATTAAATCTAGTCCATCCAATAGGGAACACATTGCATCTCGCGCGTTTGCTGCTGCATCCGGTGGGAGCACATACACGTACCAGCCACAACATTATGACCACCTGGCTAATAGCTGGTAAGTTCACCTTTGGCACGGATAATAGCGTCAACGCGTAGTGGCATGGAAGCAAGGAGGCCTTGATAGGTAGTTGGAGGAACTTGGCACTATATCTGCACACACAAGCCTCCTGATTCCCGTAAATTACATGTAGGGGGGCGATGATGCAGCTTACAATAATGTCATTGATGGTTTCGATCGAGTTCAGATCTGGCAAGATGGGGGCAGCACATCAACTGGAACTCTCCACTATGTTTCTGGAACCACTCCGTCAGGCTCCTGGCCTTGTGACATGGTGCACTATCTTGTTGCAAAATGCCACTGCATTTAGGGAAACATGATTGTCATGAATGGGTAATGTGGTCTGGCACCATACTCACTGGCCATGATGGTGCCTTGCACAGGCTCCACAGGACTCATGGACACCCACGTGAATGATCCCCATAGAATAATGGCGGCGCCGCCAGCTTGTCTCCTACCCGCAGTGCAGGTGACAAGGAGATGTTTCCCTGTAAGACGACAGATTCATGCCCTCCGTTCGGAGTGATGAAGAAGGTATTGGGAGTCATTAGACTACGCAACGTACTACCACTGCGCCAACGTTCATTGCCGATGGTCACGTGACAATTTCAGTCGTGGTTGACGCTGTCATGGTGTTAACTTTGGCACTTGCATGGGTCGTCAGCTGCGGAGGCCCAACGTTAACACTGTTCGGGGCACTGAGTGTTCAGACACACTTGTACTCTAACCAGGATTAAAGTCTGACATGAATTCTGTCACATTTGCTGCCTGTCCTGTTTAACCAGTGTGCCCTGCCTACGTAGTCTGACATCTGTAACAAGGGATGGCCATCCAACCCAACGACGTCTGACTGTGGTTTTCCTTGGTTTCACAACATGTTGAAGACACTCCCCACTGCCCATCCGCCAAGTCATGCAGTTTCCCAATAGCTCGTGCCGAGCCTGAGGATCATCACAATCTGCCCTCGGTCAAACTCGGACAGATCGGTCCCCTTCCCCATTCTACAGACGGACAGCAGCTAACTGACACCAAATGCACCGTGCAGTTGTGTGCTTAGCAGTCATTCCTCGCCAGGTGACGCTGCTATCGCCTGGGCGGTCTTACATGAATAGCTGGCCGGTGCGCATGATGTTCTGGCTGGTCACTGTAGACGCGCATTTACAAGAAGCAGAACATATATTTTTGCAGTTATTCCATCTCCGGATTAAAGCATAGCTTGTGCTACATAAACAGAGAATAGTCCTGCATCACTGGCAATGTGTCCAGACCGCTCCGCTTTACAAAAACGTTAAATGATCGAATAGACAGAATTACAGACCAATAACGCTAACATCTGACTGATACAGGACCCTCAAGAATAATTTAAGATTAAAGAATACGCTTATAACATTCCATTAGGAAAGGCACCTAATATCAGATGATTAGCACACATTCAGGAAGAACGAATCATCTGAAACAAAGCTTGATTTACCCACACATGACATACAATAAACAACAGATGCAGAGAAACAGGTTGATTCGCTCTTCCAAGATCAAAGAGCACTAGCCAAGGTATAATCAAATGGAGTAGTTTTATAAATATCATATGAACTCAGTTATTATTTGACTAATATAGCTCTGAAATTGATTTTGGACAGCTAATGTGCCACAGTATGAATGTAACAAAGCAGATAAATGAGTAACCAGACTAGTTTCAGCAGCATTGCGCGATTGATATCTGACGATAATATTGTATGTAGCGAAGAATCGTCTTTGTACAATCGTAATGAAATGCAGAAAGGCATGACAAAAATATCTACTACATGCATTGAATAGGAACTCTCCTTAAGTGTGGATATATGTACGATGATACCAGTAACAAAGGAAAGTACTTCGATAGTATCCGATTGCAAGATCAGAGCGCCGGCCGCGGTGGTCTAGTGGTTCTAGCGCTGCAGTCCGGAACCGCGGGACTGCTACGGTCGCAGGTTCGAATCCTGCCTCGGGCATGGGTGTGTGTGATGCCCTTAGGTTAGTTAGGTTTAAGTAGTTCTAAGTTCTAGGGGACTTATGACTTAAGATGTTGAGCCCCATAGTGCTCAGAGCCATTTGAACCATTTGAACCTTAGGTTAGTTAGGTTTAAGTAGTTCTAAGTTCTAGGGGACCACAGATGTTAAGTCCCATAGTGCTCAGAGCCATCTTCTTCTTCAATATCAGTGAAGAATACTTCCAACATATACATCTCCAACGTATTACTAACAAGCGATGTGGAACACTTACATTTATGAGTAGTTTTACGGGAAAGTACGATGTGTCTGTAAATAAATCTCAAATAAACCGGTATTGTGACCAATTCTACAGAGACAGTAACTAGCCAATTATTTACAGAACCGAACTTCCTTGTGTAAAACGGCTTGAAACATCTGAATACCTTGTAAATTAATTAATGTGTTAATATTGTAATTCAGTGTTTGAAAAGTTATATTGTATAGTATTGTATGGAACTGGAGACCTAGAAACAACGGAGAGGCTTCGTCCCTGCCATAGCCCTCTGTTGTTCACAACCCCACAACAGGCTACTGCAGTCCACTGAACCCACCACCGCTCCACACTCAACCCAGGGTTATTGTGCGGTTCCGCCCCAGTGGAAGTCCCCGGGAACATCTCACACCAGACGAGTGTAGCCCCAATGTTTGCGTGATAGAGTAATGAAGGTGTACGCGTGCGTGCAGAAAGTGTTTAAGCAGCAATCGCCGACATAGTGTAACTGAGGCAGCATAAGTGGAACCAGCCAGAATTCGCCGAAGCAGATGGAAAACCGCCTTAAAAACCATCTACAGACTGGAGGGCACACCGGACCTCGACACTAATCTAAAGGACGGATTCGTGCCGCGGACCGGCACGCCCTCCCGCCCGGTAAATAGTGCGTTAGACTGCACGGCTCTCAGGGCGGTCTTTCAAATCTTTGTTGGGTGTTGTCAAGTGCTGTCATTATGAATCACTGGATTAATGTGGTCTGGGTAATTTTCTCTACATTTTAAGGAAAAGTTAGTTATTCACGAATCCCAATGTTTACGATGTCATATCCCCTGATAAATGTGTCGTGTAATGATATTTGTTTGCGGGTACATACAGTGGTGTATGTAGATACTTTTTCTACAAAGTGTGTTGCAAATTAAGTTATTAATAAAGAAGTAATAAATTAAAAAGTCATGACTGACGATCAACTTATATTGCATGACATATTAAAGGGAAGCAACTTTTTCAGGCATATAAATGTCTGTTACGTCGTATCATCTGAACTATGTGTTGTATAGTGACATAATTTGGCAGGTAGTATAGTAAAGAAGTAATATATTAAAACGTCATATCTGATACTGAAGTCTTACTGCATGAACGGTGAAATGGCAGTACATGATAAACTTTTTTGTTGTCATTGTTTTTGGAGGTGTCAACGAGAATAACTATAGTAGAGGTCGAAAATCGTGTGTAAACTTTCTTCGAACTAAGGGCTTTCATTCTGAAATAGTGGATGAATTAAACCTGAGTATTTAAGGGGCGTCCCTTACGCTGCCTCAAGACAAACATGCAGCTTCCAACATTCAAAAAATGGTTCAAGTGGCTCTGAGCACTATGGGACTCTGCTGCTGTGGTCATAAGTCCCCTAGAACTTAGAACTACTTGAACCTAACTAAGGACATCACACACATCCATGCCCGAGGCAGGATTCGAACCTGCGACCGTAGCGGTCGTGCGGTTCCAGACTGTAGCGCCTTTAACCGCTCGGCCACTCCGGCCGGCTTCCAACATTAATACTAGACTTATTGTGTTATATTTATAACATAATAATATATTTATTGTTGATTAGATCATGACAATAATTTTAAATGTTTAAATTCTGTCGACAGGTATGCGAAATAGTGAAAAAAATAAAAATTTTGTTCCCTCTGGAATGCTTCAGTTAGCCAATTAATTACTGATATGGGGTTCGAGCATAGTCATCCCCGCCCTCCTCTCCTCCCCGCCAGGAACATGCCACCAGCGTCTGTCTAAACTATGCACTGTGGACAAAGAATCATTACCGGCTGTAGTTATCGCCATAGACCTACCTCACCATCAGTGACTCCACCGTGTACCAGGACATATCTTTCTTTAGGTGGCATTATCCTGCGAATGCATCTGAGTCTGTTCTAGTTCCTACGCCCTGTGAAGTACCGTAAGCAGAGCTTCACTTGGATACAGTGGCGTTTGAATAAACTTAAGATGAGGTTGTTCTGAATGGCAGTGTGCCTTGAGCCTGCTTTTCGTCAGCTTAAATTGAGGCGTGACTTTCTGCGTTATGATGCGTCTATGCACTATAAGAAGCCGGAACAGTCGACAGCAACCATTTTATGAACATGCTGTATTCAGTTCTGGCAACGACTGTTTTCCCCGAAACGAAAAGCTGGCAGTTCACCTTTAATACAATGTACATGAGTTCCATGCGCAAAGTACCCAGAATCAGGCCATGATAAAAGCAATTACATCGCGCTCGACTCTGAATCCTACAAGCCGACCCACATCCTGATCACACGACAGGCCCAGCCGTTCCGTTCTTCGCACCAATCCCCCGCCTCTGACACGTAACACGACCCCACTCCCAACCCTACCTCCAACAGTGCAGTAATGTCTCATCGTATTTCTCAGCGCTTTAGTTCAAATTGTAGAAACGCTATGAAATCCCGTGGCAATAAATACAAGAAGCAATAAAATCAATCTTTTGTAATTTAGGACGTGACCTTCCAGCCCTGTCGGTTAAATGAACAGTGAGAAACAAATCAAACAACTTCACATCGCAATGCAATTTGAGCGTGACTGTAACGCATGTTTCCGATAAAAGAAGAGCTAATGCTTTCAATTTTGCTCTCAGTATTTTGTAAACATATAGAGATGTCTTTTACATACATTAACACACGTGGTCTCATTTGTGATACACTCCTGGAAATGGAAAAAAGAACACATTGACTCCGGTGTGTCAGACCCACCATACTTGCTCCGGACACTGCGAGAGGGCTGTACAAGCAATGATCACACGCACAGCACAGCGGACACACCAGGAACCGCGGTGTTGGCCGTCGAATGGCGCTAGCTGCGCAGCATTTGTGCACCGCCGCCGTCAGTGTCAGCCAGTTTGCCGTGGCATACGGAGCTCCATCGCAGTCTTTAACACTGGTAGCATGCCGCGACAGCGTGGACGTGAACCGTATGTGCAGTTGACGGACTTTGAGCGAGGGCGTATAGTGGGCATGCGGGAGACCGGGTGGACGTACCGCCGAATTGCTCAACACGTGGGGCGTGAGGTCTCCACAGTACATCGATGTTGTCACCAGTGGTCGGCGGAAGGTGCACGTGCCCGTCGACCTGGGACCGGACCGCAGCGACGCACGGATGCACGCCAAGACCGTAGGATCCTACGCAGTGCCGTAGGGGACCGCACCGCCACTTCCCAGCAAATTAGGGACACTGTTGCTCCTGGGGTATCGGCGAGGACCATTCGCAACCGTCTCCATGAAGCTGGGCTACGGTCCCGCACACCGTTAGGCCGTCTTCCGCTCACGCCCCAACATCGTGCAGCCCGCCTCCAGTGGTGTCGCGACAGGCGTGAATGGAGGGACGAATGGAGACGTGTCGTCTTCAGCGATGAGAGTCGCTTCTGCCTTGGTGCCAATGATGGTCGTATGAGTGTTTGGCACCGTGCAGGTGAGCGCCACAATCAGGACTGCATACGACCGATGCACACAAGGCCAACACCCGGCATCATGGTGTGGGGAGCGATCTCCTACACTGGCCGTACACCACTGGTGATCGTCGAGGGCACACTGAATAGTGCACGGTACATCCAAACCGTCATCGAACCCATCGTTCTACCATTCCTAGACCGGCAAGGGAACTTGCTGTTCCAACAGGACAATGCACGTCCGCATGTATCCCGTGCCACCCAACGTGCTCTAGAAGGTGTAAGTCAACTACCCTGGCCAGCAAGATCTCCGGATCTGTCCCCCTTTGAGCATATTTGGGACTGGATGAAGCGTCGTCTCACGCGGTCTGCACGTCCAGCACGAACGCTGGTCCAACTGAGGCGCCAGGTGGAAATGGCATGGCAAGCCGTTCCACAGGACTACACCCAGCATCTCTACGATCGTCTCCATGGGAGAATAGCAGCCTGCATTGCTGCGAAAGGTGGATATACACTGTACTAGTGCCGACATTGTGCATGCTCTGTTGCCTGTGTCTATGTGCCTGTGGTTCTGTCAGTGTGATCATGTGATGTATCTGACCCCAGGAATGTGTCAATAAAGTTCCCCTTCCTGGGACAATGAATTCACGGTGTTCTTATTTCAATTTCCAGGAGTGTATTTGCCTCACTAATACAAAACAGTATATGATTCTTAATCTTACATATTAAACTTGTTTGTTGAATGTACTGCTTCTATGAAAACTAGTGTATTATTAATAGTTAATTAATAATTAATTTGAGATATTTGTTTTATGCGCGATTGGTTGCAATTATCACTGATCGAGTGAGGCAAAACTTGTTTAAAATCAGTCCTTGCCATACTGCTGATATTTTAGACTGACTGAAGAAACAAACTTAGAACTAACGACATGGCGTGGTCTGTGCGGAGGCTACAACCGTAGACCTTCTCTCATGTTATGTTCTCCTAACACAGGGCTGCACTCGTGAGCTGCCCTTGCGGCTGCTCGGAAAAGGCCGAAGACATCCGAAAACACACGATCGACAGCTGACTCCCGCGTTTGAGACACGTTGGTATTCTTAGCGTTGTCGTAATTCTTCAGGTACAATGCAGTGAATAGTTACAACACAATATAACATGCGCATAGTACGTATTTTCGAATGCGTAGCTTCCCAGAAAGTGCCATCGAATGAAAAATTAATGACGGTTAGCTCGTAAAAATTCTGCAGCGTAGAGAAGCACACGAAACTACGTTAGTGTGTGTGATTATATGTGCCATCTCGGCAAGTAAGTCTTTGCAAGTAAAGGGATTGGATTGAATTGTATTGTTTCAGGGAAGAGACCAAACTGCGAGGTCACCAGTCTCGTCGGATTAGGGAGAATGGGGAAGGATGTCGGCCGTGTCCTTTCAAAGGAACCATCCAGGCATTTGCCTGGAGCGATTTAGGGAAATCACGGACAACCTAAACCAGGACAGCCGGACGCGGGATTGAACCGTCGTCCTCCCGAACGCAAGTGCAGTGGTCTAACCACTGCGCCACCTCGCTCGGTGCAAGTAAAACATCCATGTTGTTTTCCTATCAGTGTTCAAATCAAATGGCTCTGAGCACTATAGGAATTAACATCGGAGGGCATCAGTCCCCTAGAACTTAGAGCTACTTAAACCTAACTAACCTAAGGACATCACACACATCCATGCCCAAGGCAGCATTCGAACCTGCGACCGGAGCTGTCACGTGTTTCCAGACTGAAGCTCCTAGAACCGCACGGCCACACCGGCCGACCTGTACCGCCACAAATTAATATATTGCAAAGGCTGACAGCAATTACAAGCAGTACGAATCATTCAAAATTCTGTCGTTCGGTTCAGAATAAAATATGTGGGGTTGGAAAGGGAAGGGTGGCGGTGCAGTAATCAAGAAAAAGTGTATAATACACTCCTGGAAATTGAAATAAGAACACCGTGAATTCATTGTCCCAGGAAGGGGAAACTTTATTGACACATTCCTGGGGTCAGATACATCACATGATCACACTGACAGAACCACAGGCACATAGACACAGGCAACAGAGCATGCACAATGTCGGCACTAGTACAGTGTATATCCACCTTTCGCAGCAATGCAGGCTGCTATTCTCCCACGGAGACGATCGTAGAGATGCTGGATGTAGTCCTGTGGAACGGCTTGCCATGCCATTTCCACCTGGCGCCTCAGTTGGACCAGCGTTCGTGCTGGACGTGCAGACCGCGTGAGACGACGCTTCATCCAGTCCCAAACATGCTCAATGGGGGACAGATCCGGAGATCTTGCTGGCCAAGGTAGTTGACTTACACCTTCTAGAGCACGTTGGGTGGCACGGGATACATGCGGACGTGCATTGTCCTGTTGGAACAGCAAGTTCCCTTGCCGGTCTAGGAATGGTAGAACGATGGGTTCGATGACGGTTTGGATGTACCGTGCACTATTCAGTGTCCCCTCGACGATCACCAGTGGTGTACGGCCAGTGTAGGAGATCGCTCCCCACACCATGATGCCGGGTGTTGGCCCTGTGTGCCTCGGTCGTATGCAGTCCTGATTGTGGCGCTCACCTGCACGGCGCCAAACACGCATACGACCATCATTGGCACCAAGGCAGAAGCGACTCTCATCGCTGAAGACGACACGTCTCCATTCGTCCCTCCACTCACGCCTGTCGCGACACCACTGGAGGCGGGCTGCACGATGTTGGGGCGTGAGCGGAAGACGGCCTAACGGTGTGCGGGACCGTAGCCCAGCTTCATGGAGATGATTGCGAATGGTCCTCGCCGATACCCCAGGAGCAACAGTGTCCCTAATTTGCTGGGAAGTGGCGGTGCGGTCCCCTACGGCACTGCGTAGGATCCTACGGTCTTGGCGTGCATCCGTGCGTCGCTGCGGTCCAGTCCCAGGTCGACGGGCACGTGCACCTTCCGCCGACCACTGGCGACAACATCGATGTACTGTGGAGACCTCACGCCCCACGTGTTGAGCAATTCGGCGGTACGTCCACCCGGCCTCCCGCATGCCCACTATACGCCCTCGCTCAAAGTCCGTCAACTGCACATACGGTTCACGTCCACGCTGTCGCGGCATGCTACCAGTGTTAAAGACTGCGATGGAGCTCCGTATGCCACGGCAAACTGGCTGACACTGACGGCGGCGGTGCACAAATGCTGCGCAGCTAGCGCCATTCGACGGCCAACACCGCGGTTCCTGGTGTGTCCGCTGTGCCGTGCGTGTGATCATTGCTTGTACAGCCCTCTCGCAGTGTCCGGAGCAAGTATGGTGGGTCTGACACACCGGTGTCGATGTGTTCTTTTTTCCATATCCGGGAGTGTATGTCACTCTCGACGGCGTAATTTCCCACTTAAGTATAGCACAGTCATATTGTAATAAGGAAAAATCATAATTTTTAATAAATGTCTGTTAACTAAATACATGTAGGCTTACGGAGGAGTGTTAACTTCAGAGCTGGACTGCTACTTATGAAAAAGAGATATGTATTTTTATTACTCGATTATAGCCTTCATTTGTTTTTTCACTAGCATCTCCATGTTTGTAGTGAGATTACTGGTCATTAAACCCATTGCTCCGGCAGATGAAGGTCAGTAGACTACTCCAGTGCTCCGATTTTGTTAATTTCATTGTTGAAGAAAAACTTTCACAGAATTAAATGATCCGAGACATACTCCAGACTTGAGCAGCTATTCGAAACAACTGTGGCAACTGTTCTCAAAGGAGATCCTTGCAAATTATTTGAATATTTGCAGTGCGAAGCGTTTATCATGAGTACATGACTGCACAGAAAGGCAATAAGCTTCAACTGAATTTCAGGAGGTGCAATTTCAACGTTGATTGCAACATGAGTTGCAAAAACAGTAACATAAAGATCAAATCTTGTAATATCGTAACTAATTCATCACAATCTTCTTTCATTGTACATTTTCGTAGATTTATTTCATCTATAATTAGAGCAACCTTTGAAGAGTGCTCAAATGACAGTAACGGCTCCATGGGAGCCGCTACATGGCTTGTTACAAGAGTCACATGCTCAAACCACACCTGGGTGCCCTTCCGACACTCTGGGAATTTTAATCCGGAACTATGTTATATTATCAAACTCAGTATGTCTACAAATGTGAATTCGTGTCGGCTGCTGACGCATGCATGGGCTGTCTGCTGTGGGTTCTCTGAATGTGGAGATGCAGTTTAGCCAACCACATTATCAAGTAGAGTGCGACTGCACTAGACCAGAGAGACATAAGTTAGCAGGTGCCGTTAGGTTTGCAAATAGCCGCTGTGCAGACTCTCTGAGCCCTTCCGGCCACTGTGTGTGGACCCTGGACGAGGGGAGTCGGTTAGGAATTCCCTGCCGAATCTCTCTGGTGAGTAAAGACGCTCTGCGTGATGGCTCCTATGGTCATCTTCGTTAGGACCGATAGTCAGGTTGCATAAAATTGCAATTTTTTTTTGTATCAGTGATGACGGGCCAGCATTCCATATAAGCGTACCAGTAAGTAAAGAGAGTGATCAATAAGTTATTTTCATGATTTTATTAAATAAAATGTTGTAGTCATATAAACTTCTTTGCCTCACAGCAACGTCTTATTTCCGTTACCATTCCAGTTAAGTTATTAAAACTATCAACTTGAAGTTATCTAATAATCAGAAATGTTGTACTGATTTTTGCTCATGGAAACGGTCGTAGGCGTCTTCTACAAAAGATACAGGTGCCATTTTCAAGCTGAGGATGCCCGCCAAGGCTTTGCGGAAAGCAAGTATCATGCATAATGGCGACCCTTTAACTAACCATCTCGTTCAAATTAGGAATCCTTTTGTGATGTTGTGAGATTGCTCGGATGTACTAATAAATTATTAAATTTCCACAGGTGTTACAATTCCAGTTTGAGAATAATCAGCGTTGCAAATACTGCGTTGCATATACCACGTTGCTTTGTGATTTTATTTGTGTGATTCTGGGGGCAATTTCCTTGTGTGTTATATTAATGTATTTTGGGGCATTGTAAATTACATTACGTGTGACAATAAATGTGTTAGACTGCGTGTGACGGCTGTGCTAGTTTGCGCTTAATTATAGCTTTGCCGGCCGCGGTGGTCTAGCGGTTCTAGGCGCTCAGTCCGGAGCCGCGCGACTGCTACGGTCGCAGGTTCGAATCCTGCCTCGGGCATGGATGTGTGTGTTGTCCTTAGATTAGTTAGGTTTAAGTACTTCTAAGTTCTAGGGGGCTGATGACCAGAGATGTTAAGTCCCACTGGGCTCAGAGCCATTTGAACCAATTATAGCTTGCGCTAGGCTACGAAACATAATTCGTCGTAATTGGAGTTGTCAAGGTAGGGAATTCGTTTCTCCGTGAGCGAACCTCTATTAACTACGTACTTCGCGCAAAAGTATGATCCCAGTATCCAAAATGGAAACACGTGGTCGCTCGAGGAGCGGTACGAGGATAAATAGTACAGGCGCAGAGGAGGTTACCACCAATGAGGTAGCCTCGGAGAGAGAGGAGACAGGTGCGGGTGAGACAAACAGCGGGATTATCCCCGATTTCAGTTGCGCTGCGCAATGCTGAACTTAGAAAATGTGCAGGCTATCTCCCCGGTCGGTAGCGGTACTTCAGACCCAAGCGCGAGCGCGGACGAAACCGAGAAAATAGCGAGGAGGCAAAGTCCGTCGGCTAACTCAAACCCGAATAACATGTGCGTGGCTGAGTTGGTCAGGATGATGAAAGAAAATATGAAGAAATAGGAATAAAATAATACGAAATTAAACTCAAAACTCGTGGACTTTATGCGTGAAATAGATACGGAATTAAAGTCAAAACTAGAGGGCATCATGACCGGAGTAAATGCGAGATCTGAAGAGAATAAGGCGCTACTTGGAGAGGTTCGAAAGGACGTTGTAAACGTGGTCAACGAAAAATTTGAAGTAGTAGGTAGTAGATTAAGGGCTGACAAAAGAGAACAGAAAAGAGTTCAGGTCGAAATGAGAAAACGTGGACAAAAATTATAAAAAGGACTCCAAATATTAATAGAAAGATGTAATAGCGAAGAGAAAAAGGTGATAAAACGGATAAAGGCCGTCGAAGCAACTCAATAAAAGGTAGATGCAAACACTAAGGTAATCGTAGAACTTGAGGGAAAAGTAGGAGCGGTAAAAGTGGAAAATATGGAGGAAATAAAGAAAGCGAAAGAAGAGTTAGAAAAACTCGCGGAAAAGGTTGTACATATTACAATATCGGAGAGAAGCGAGAATGCTTTGTTGTTGAATGGTATAGATAATGAATAAATCAAATTATTGAGGAGTTTTCAGTAACGCCAATGCGAGGTCAACAGGCAAACCCTCGATGCTACAAACGAGGTATGCTAGCGCGTGGCTCATGTGGAGAATCTTTTCGCGTGTGGAACCGAAAAGGGAAACCACATGCGAAAATGCGCACAAGAATGTAGCGAGGGATGTGATTACGGACATGAGGAGGACTACGAAGAAACTAGCGGGCGTAGGGATATAGGGAAATGTCTGGAAGGACACAGAAACCCATGCATAAGCTCGTACAGGTGGGAAGAGGAAGAGTTTGATTACAAATACATTTTCTTGTGCGAAAATTAGAAGTCTTCCCCAACTCGGTGAACGGGATACACTCAAGTGCTTGGCTTGAACAATACCTGTTTTGGCTACCACCCAATTTGCCGGATGAATACAAAATAGAATTTATGTGTGGGCATCTCGAAGCCGAACGCGCTGTGCGAATGAGAGTTGTAGTGCGCAGGTGCACGACAGTACGCGAGTTTCAGCGCGAGTTTCTCTCGGCCTATTGGTCCGAGGTGGCTCAAGACCACGTAAGGTATAAGTTAATGATGTTACCAAATATAAACCAATCTGGTTTTGCGAGTCCTGCGCGACTTTTCGAACACATGCTGCAGAGCAACCAGTTCCTCTACAACCCTTACAGTCCGGGGGTAGTGATAAGGCTGTGTATAATGAAACTTCCAACTCAGCTGCGCCATATCGTAATAGCTGGACGATGTAAGGACGATAGAGAATCGTTCAAACTACTCTTACGTGAGTCAGAGTACGACATCGGCGAGTGGGAACAGGAAAAGGCACAATTCGCAGAAATAGGCGATGTAGGACAAAAGCGTAAAACGAGTCGCGGCCGCAGTAAAACGAGGAGACATACAGGCTCACGGGTAGGCAAGTACTCAGACACTGACTACCAACCGTATAGAGGTAACTGGGGGAACGAAAACAATTATGGTAAATATACAAACTAATGGTGTAACGGCAATCACGACAACGCGATTATCGCAAAAGAGGCAAATACGAGCACGGTAAGCGGTGGAGCTCACCACGAAATGGCGATATAAAATACGGGCAGGCCCCGACGGATAAGAAAAGGGACACTATTCCCGGTGATGTGGAAATCAGACCGACGATCCACGAAAAAACCCACCGGCAATGGAGGGAGAACAGCAGTTAAGAACAATGCAAATCGAGGGAGACGGTATTAGCCCGTACCCGATGACGGAATGTTGCAAAGTACGTTACATAGGTCAGGAAGATATTAGGGAAACACTGCTTCAAGAACAAACGGATAACAGGATTTCAGCCTTTAGTCCGGTGATTGCCATCGCAGTGAAATGGGTACCACTGGACTGTGTAATCGATCTCGATTGTTAGTGAGGCTGCATTCCGAAAATTCGGGGAGGCGGGAGCTTGGCCGACATTGCCGGTGCGAGGGACGAAGGTGGAAAGGCCAATATACGGTAAAAGTCCTGACGTCCATTGGCAGACTAGGATCATGTTCAAATCCCAGGGCGAGAAGTTCGAGGACAACTTCTTTATTGAGCCCTTAATGAAAACTGAAGTAATTTTAGGGTTAGACTTCTTGAACACTCACCAGGCTATTGTTTGTGTGGAGCTATCATGGCTTTAAACAGAGAGGGGAACGCCGTTGAATTGAAGTTCGATAATTGGGTCATAAGGGATGAGTCTGAAGCCAGCTGCCCTCGTAAAGTGTATTAGCAGAGTGAGCTTACCGCTATTAGCGCACGGAAGGGATGGGGTTTTCAGAAAAATAGAAGAAAGCATGCACAGCGTAGGATACATGCCAGAAAACGATCGCTTAAGATTGACAGAGGATTTAAGGAATCACGAGAGAATTTTTTCGGACGCACCGGGTGCGATATAAGGCTTTGAATACAAGTTCCAACTACGGGAACAAATAGTTTTTCGTGAGTCCGTACCCCATTTCGTTAGCACATAACGAAAAAGTGCAGGCAGAGGTTGCGAAGATCTCAAACAGGATGCAATCGAACTCGCCGTGAGTTCGTACAACTCACCGCTTTTAGTGGTAGCCTACGAAAAAGGACGCCAATCGGTGCTGGATTCTCGGCCAATCAGCACGGTTATTAAAGCAGAAACAGACAGACCGGAGAGCATGGAAGAATTATTGCAACGTTTCCATGGAGTGAAGGTATTAACCTCCATTGATATGAGAGCCATTTGCTGGCAAATCGTGTTACATCCAGAATGTAGGCAATATACCGCATTTTTGTTTTATGGGAACTACTACCAATTTAAACAGCTTCCGTTCGGACTGAATGTTTCTGCGGCAGCGTTCATACGAGGCCTGAACAGCATCCTTCCTGAGGACCTACGTGAGAGAATTACATTATACATTCACGACGTGCTGATAGAAAAATCCTGGGAAGAACATGTACGGGTAATTTCACTACATTAAAGGAAAACGCTTGCGTGGAGTTTATACTGGGGATAATAACTTATATTGTACCACCCAAACACAATACATAAATACGTTAATGCCGGAAACGAGCACACTGTTTCCTCCAAAGAACCTCACCCGCAAAACAATGTTTCCGTGTCCTATCGATTATCGACTTGTCACTCCCACACAGGCCCCCCCTCTTCCCTTGAAGTGCGGAGCACCCGGTACGGCGGGGTACTTAAACTTCACCTCTCGGCCTGCCAAAGTGCGGATAGTGCGAGTGTGGGTGATGCTTGATGATACTTCTGCTGCATTAGGTCCCCTGGTGTGGAGCTCCGGTGGGTCACAGTTACTGGCTCTGCCGAAGGTGTGGGTTCTTTGCGAGTTGTGTCTGAAGTGGTCTGTGAGATTGCAGTCGGTGCTGTCATTGTCCAAGCGGGTTTTACCCGCTCAGTGGAAACATTGGTCGACTTTCCTTGGAGGAGGATATCCATTGTGTGTGTGCCCCATCCTAGCATTTGGTATGGTCCAGTATACGGTGGCTGTAAAGAATGACGTACCAGGTCTGTGCGGAGCATGATGTGGGAACAAGTATCGAGGGACCTGTGTATGAACACTGGGTGCGTGCCATGGTGAGAAGTCGGGGCTGCACGTAGCATCTCCGCCTGCTTCCTCATTTGTTGCAAGAGGTGGGGGGTAGTTGTGTCTCATATGGGAGAGGAACTGGTGCAAGGAATTCAGCTGGAACACGTAGTGGTTCTCCATATACCAACTCTGCCGAGGAACAACTGATGTCTGTTTTTAATGCGGTCCGTAACCCCAGCAAGACCACTGGTAACGCTTGAGTCCATGAGTCCTCATGGCACATTAGGGCAGCCTTTTAAGTCCAGTGCCATCTTTCCAACAAACTGTTGCTGGCTGGGTGGTAGCTAGTTGTCCGGTTACGTTGGAATCCGCATAGTTTCGACAGTTGTTGGAACAGTGTCGACTCGAGTTGGCTTTCTTGGTCGGTGGTAACGAAAAATGGGCACCCAAAACGAGCTACCCAAGTTTCCAAGAATGCCCGTGCAGTAATCTCTGCAGAAATGTCCCTGATTGGTGTGGCTTCTGACTACCACGTGCAACGATCCACTGCCGTAAACAAGTACCTGTAACCTTCCGAAGGGGGGAGGGGTCCAACCAAGTCAATGTGTACATGCCCGAAACGTGCTGTTGGGGTTGGGAATTGTCCTATTGGAGTGTGAACATGGCGTCCCACTTGGCTACGTTGACACTGATAGAAGCTGCGGGCCCACTCCCGTGTATCTTTCTTGATTGAAGGTCACACAAAATGGTCTGTCACTAACTTCACTGAGGCATTGGTTCCTGGGTGTGCCAGATTGTGAATGCTGTCGAATACCTTTCGCTGGAACTGAGGAGTGATGTATGGGCGTGGTCTAACCATTGAGGTGTCGCACCATACCTTAAATGGGCTATCAGGGGACGTCCACAACTTGTAAACATAGGCCAGTGGATGAGTCCACCAACAAGGACTGCAGCTGCGCATCTGAAGCCTATGCCCTTCCCAATTCAGATTAATCCAACATTGGACTTGCTCCGTTAATGCGCGAGAATAGTCTGCCACAATGTTGTTGCCACCATGGATATGATGCGCGTCTGTCGACAACTGGCATACAAACTCGATATGGAGGGCCTGGACGGGGGAACATGAATCCCTGATTCTGTAGAAAGCTGCCACGAGAGGTTTATGGCCGGTGTATATGGTGAATTGCCTGCCCTCGGCGAAAGGGTGGAAGTGCCTGACACTTTCATACATTGCGAGGAGTTCCCTGTCATATGCATTCCAACGAGTTTGACCCATCTGTAGTTTTTATGAGAAAAAACGTAGAGGCAGCCAATGACCCTTCACTCTCTGGTGCAGTGCTGCACCGATTGCAACTTGGCACGCGTCCACTACTAGGGCTAGCTGAGCTCCTGGCGCAGGGTGTGCAGGCCCCACTGCGTTGTGAAGGCTGTTTTGCAGTGCCTTGAAAGCAGAGTCTATCTCGGGTGTCCATGGGAGTGGGCACTTGCCAATTTTGTTGTGTCCAACCAAGGCATTGTTCAGTGGCGTCTGGATTGCTGCTGTTCCGGGGAGGTGGCGACGATAGAAATTTATCATTCCTAGGAATCGTCGGAGATCTTGGTGTTTTGAGGCCGTGGTAGGGTACGCAACAACTCCAGCTGTTCTGGCAGTGGGAAAATGCCCTGAGCTGACACTTTATAACCCAGGAAGGTCACTACGGGTTCCCCAAACACGCACTTGTCCTTCTTAAGTGTTATTCCATGAGCACTAAGCCTGCTGTGCACCTCGTTTACGTGTTACTGATGGTCAGAAGTATTCTCCGAAAACACCAGAATATTGTCTAAATAGGCGAAATAAAAAAAATAGATGGGTAGATCACATAACTAATGATGAAGTATTGAATAGAATAGGGGAGAAGAGGAGTATGTGGCACAACTTGACAAAAAGAAGGGACCGGTTAGTAGGACAAGTTCTGAGGCATAAAGGGATCACAAAGTTAGCATTGGAGGGCAGCGTGGAGGGTAAAAATCATAGAGGGAGACCAGGAGATGAATACACTAAGCAGATTCAGAAGGATATGGGTTGCGATAAGTACTGGGAGATGAAGAAGCTTGCACAGGATAGAGTAGCATAGAGAGCTGCATCAAACCAGTCTCCGGACTGAGGACCACAACAACAACAGGCGAAACATGATGGCAGTCCTCTTAGCACGCTGTCCTGAAACCGTTGCCATGTTTGGGCATCATTTTCAGCCCAAATGGCATCACCAAAAGTTCTAAAAGCCCGAATGAGGTTGTCACTGCAGTCTTTGGTATGTCCTGCTCTGCCATTGGGATCTGATTATAAGCCTTACGGCAATCTAAAACACTGAATATGGTCGCTCCGGCCAGTGAATGGGTGAAATGGCTTTGAGCACTATGCGACTTAACTTCTGAGGTCATCAGTCGCCTAGAACTTAGAACTAATTAAACCTAACTAACCTAAGGACATCACACACATCCATGTCCAAGGCAGGATTCGAACCTGCTACCGTAGCGGTCGCTCGGTTCCAGACTGCAGCGCCTAGAACTGCACGGCCACTCCCGCCGGCTGAATGGGTGAAATCCTGTATATGTGGCACAGTGTATCTGTCCGGAACAGTTCGGGCATTCTAAGCTCGATAATCACCGCATGGGCGCCATGACCCATTCTTTTTACGGGCAAGGTGCAGAGGAGAGGACCACGGACTGTTGGATGGCTGTATAGTTCCTCCTTGTAGCATCTCGTTGAAAATGGTCTTGGTTTCCCGCAAGCGATCAGGCAAGCCTGCGAACGCGTGAGGAGACTGGTGGGCCTGGAGCTGTACGGATCTGGTGCACCGTCTCATGCTTCGCCCTGTTCTTTCTTGTTCCATGTTGTGGCCTGGGTGTTGCCTTTGCGGATAAAACAGCAGGAGCCTGTTGATGTGCCGTCAACTGCTTCGGTGTCATTTGATCCATCTGCAGGGCAGATTCCTTCGTCCCCAGGTGGGTGCGCTGAGGTTATCTACCCTTGGGCATGCATGAGAGGTCTGACGTCCTTGTATTCCCGCGATAACCCATCCATTGGCAGAATGGACGAGTTGTGACCTGCGTAAATCCACGGACAATGCATGTTTTGCCAGGAAATCTGCACCCAGTATAGGTTGGTCGATATCGGCCATAAAGAAGGTCCTATTGCATTTTTCTGGTAGCCCAATGTCCACTGCCAGTGTTTTCTGTCCATATGTGTGGATGACTGAATTGTTGACTGCTTTCAATGTGGTTTGTTCAGCACGTTTGTCTGAAGGGAAAAAATTTACAAGCAGAGTGCTGACATCTGAGCCGGTGTCACCCAAAAACATCCATCCCGTAGAGCGATCAGGAACGAAAAGTCTTTGTGAAGCTGTGTACCTTACAGCTTTGGGAGAAGTCGATCCGCATAACGTGGGCGCGTGCTGAAACGGGGGTGTTCTCCTTCCATGCGTCTTTGAGTTTAGGCGCGGTTGCTTGTTGCCACGGTCGGCTGCGCCTAAAGCAGGCCGTGGGATGCGTTTGGGTGCGAGCACGGCGGATTACGCTTCGTGGATTGCGCGCCGAAACGCTGGTGGAACCAGCAATAACCGGTGCCGTTGTTTGCTTGACGCGGCGGGCGCGTCGTCTGGCGACGACACATTGGCGCGTCGTCTGGCGACGACACGTGTGTGTACCAGCCGCCGCAACGTCGCGTGGCTCTAACCACTGCAGCTGGGCGGTCAGCTGATCGATGGCAGCGCGGAGAGATGGGAAATCTTAGTTCGCGTCCGGCGCTCGTCGTGCGGTCGTGACAGCACAAGTAGGAGGCGCCGCGTCAATCGGCTCTGGCCGTGCTCGGCTGGTGTCGTTGGCCGAGGTGGTTGCTGCGGCGGCCGCTGTGGCGTGCGAGTCGAGCAGGGAGTGCGCTCTTTCGGCCACTTGCAGCAACTCGCTTAAACGCCGGCCCCTGCAAGCAATTAACCCTAGAAACATCAAGCACGGGCAAAAGTTGCTTGTAAATTTTTATGTTTTAAGAATGTCAGGGCAAATATCCTTCTATGTTTTTGGGTTTTTTCTATTTGTCTGTTGCCTTATAATACACTATGCTGTACGTTTCTATGGTTAAATTCTTATAATTGCAAGTACAAAATAGGAATTTTAGGCCCAAGAGCATATTTTGCCCGGGGTTGGTACTCCACGCGACCATAATTCTTATTATCTTCCCTACAACCACCAAGCATGTGGAAAATTTGCCCGTAGATTTTTCTTTTTTTTATTCAGCTGACAACCTCGAACATGAGTATTAGAGTGCTTTGTTGAGCGTCTAATTGTTGAGTTTCACTTTCACTGTTGATTTTAGACTTGCCATTATTACTATTAGCAGTTTGTCACAGTAGAGCGACACCTTTATTGTAAAGTAGATTTAGTAAGATGAGTTTTAGAGGCTTGAACGACGCAGAAGTTCTTGAAGAACTGTTACTCGACGACGAATTATCAGATTTAAGTGATTTTGAGTCAGATCATACAGAAGTAGAAAAGGATTCCAGTGCAGAAGCTGAGGACAATGAAGAAGAAATGCAGGTAACGCTCAAAATAAATATGTTACAAATTCTGGCAGAGTGTATCTTGCAGAAGCTCCGAGACATAGTAAAAGAGATTTTAGTAACATAGTCTGTGAATGTCAAGGAATAACCAGTGCCGGGAAAGTAACAAGCATATGTGAATCATTTAAAAAAAATTTAACTCCTGAATTACTACGAAAAATACATGACCATGCAAATGAAGAAGCTGAAAGAGAAAACGTATCTCCCGTTAGCGATTCTGAAATATGTGCATTGATGGGAATTTTAATTCTAATGGGACTTCACCAGGACACCACTTTTTATTTATCTGATTTATGGTCAAATTTATTGCGAAGACCGATTTATAGAGGAGCTATGGGTAAGACAAGAGCATATCAGGTATTGGACATTCTGCGCTTTAATGACAAAGGCAGAAAGACATGTACGTGACAAATTTGCGCCGCTGCATGAAGTACTTGAAGTATTGAATGGAATATTCCCACGGTACTTTATAAGTAGACCTGACAATACAGTTGATGAAATGTTGTGTCTTTTCAGAGGTCGTTGTCCTTTCAAAGTTTTCCTCAGAGACAAACCTGGAAAATTTGTAATATTAGTCAGAATGCTTTGTAGTGCAACTGAACGATACATAATAAAAATGGAAGTGTATGCTTAAAAAGACAGTAGACCTGCCAGTGAACGAGGTGCTCTTTAGATGGTGAAGAGACTGGTGGAGCCAATGAAGAATACAGGCTACAATATCACAACTGACCGCTTCTACACTTCCGCGGACATTCTCTGTCAAGACTACAAACTTACATTGGTTGGGACACTCAAATCAACCAGTAAATATATACCGCAGGAAATTAAGACGACAGCAGGCAGAGAGCTGTGTTCCTCCAAATTCGCATTCGCAGACTCATCTTCTAAGAAGCCACCAGTAAAAACTGTCTCTTACATCAAAAAGGAAAAACCAAAGAAAACTCGGTTGATGTTGTCTACACAACATTGTAATGCAGGAGTAGAAGTTGATACACCAAAAACGCAAACACACATAAACCTGTACTATAATTCCATTAAGGGAGGAATTGATGCCGTAGATCAAATGGTTAGAACATACTGTACAAAAAGGGGTACGAAAAGATGGCCACCGTCAATGTTCTACAGCCTGCTTGTTATGGATACAGTTAACTCATACACACTGTTCAAGATGAATGCACCTAAATGGAATGAAGGGAAACCAAACGCCCGAAAACTGTATCTCCATGAATTAGGCAATGAACTTTTGAAACCACACGTAGAAGAGTGAGCCATGGATTTGAAAGGACTTCAGTTGCCTAATATTTGCATGGTGGGAGAGATCCTTGAAAAGATACTAGAGGTAAGCAAAATTGCTGCAAATGAAGGACTAACTAGGAAAGCAAGGTGCTACTTATGCTTGAAGAATGCAAGTAACCAGAGAGCAAGAGACAACATCACAAAAACCAAGTTAACATGTGGAAGCTATGGGCGTCATCTGTGTAAGACTCATTCAGAATCAACCACTTTTTGTGTGCAGGAGGTAAATGTCATCTGTAAGTGAAAGTATTCTCTCCAAGTGAAAAGTGTTTTCCGAGAGTTTTCAATGCACAATAACATGTATTTTAGCAAATGTTTTCATTTCTGTTTTTGAAACTTTCTCTCAAAGACAAAACTGTATTATTCAGTTAATAGATCAAAGAGTGCATAGAAACTTTAGACAGCCTTTGTATTCAATTACATACCTTCGTATCTTGTTTACACAAACTTTCATTGACAAAGATTTGAACATTCTTGGTTGTTATATTCACCGTATGAATGTTAAAAAATTAAGCTTTCAATTATTTCGTCACATTTCCTGTTAAACTAATATCTTAATGGAAACAGAATTACATAAAATAAATGCATATTACAACAACTTACAAGATTTACAACTTATTGTAGCACGGGCAAAATTTGCCCTGGGTTGGTGCTCCGAGTAACCTAAAAAACCTTGGTGTTTCTAGGGTTAAGGTTAAGCACACCTGCGGAGGCAACTGCTGTTGCCAGATGTGCACAAGCAATGTGTCTGAGAACACGGAAGGGTCCACCATAGCACGTAAACGCAGGTGTAAGTCTGAAGGCGACCTGTCACCGCATTTCTCGTCGTACAGCAGCTGTGTTATCCGCTAGTCCACAGGTTTTGTGCAACGCGAAATTAACGCCGTCCTGAGGGTGGCGTAGGCTTGTTGTGGTGGGGGTTGCATAATTGTATCCGATACCACTGACGATTCACGTTGGTCCAGGTTGCATATCACTAGCGTGAACTGTTCAAAATCATCGACTATTTGTTGTTGCACGAAAATGTTCTCCATGATAGCGAACCAAATTTCCGGACGTTCGGGAACGAAAGGTGGGGGCCGAATTTGTAACCGCGACGCGGGTGGGCCACGAGAGCCGGCGAACGGAAAGTCTGAAACTCGTGGGAGCGGCACCGACGCGGGTGATGAAAACGCGAGCATATTTGGTCTGATGTCGGCGTGTCCTGCGGGCTGGCTGTGCGAGGCAATATCCTGTGGTGGAGCGCGGGAAACGCCGGTACACGCGGCGCGGTTGGAAACGTAACGTCGTGGACGAAGTCGGTACAAGATATAGGAATCCGTGGCACTGTTAACTGAGGGGTTTGCTGCATCGCGTCGAGCTCCTTCTTGGTATTCTGGATGACGCCGTCGATGTCGTGGAAGACGGAGCGAAAAATATCTAAAGAAACTTGTCTACTGTCACACCACTTGGTTACTGGGTCACCACTTATGTAGGGGTAACTTCACTACATTAAATGAAAACGCTTACGTGGATTTTATACGGGGAATAATCACTTTTATTGTACCGCACAAACACAATACATACATACGTTAACGCGGGAAAAGAACACACTGTTTCCTCCAAAGAACCTCACCCGCAAAAAAATGTTTCTGTTTCCTGCCGACTATCGACTTGTCACTCCCACAAACACAATAAGGTGTTGAACAGTTTATTAGACGCTTTTGAACGAGCCAGTATAACAGTTAACCTAAATAAATCTCCATTTGGACGTAAGAGAATAAAGTTTCTACGTCACGTAATTTCGGTGGACGGGATACAACACGATCCCGAGAGAATTAAAGCGATTGGTGAATTTCCAAGGCCAACAACGAAGAGGCATCTAAGAGGATTCTTAGGAGTCACAAATTTTTTCAAGAAATTTGAGAACTTAAGCGTGCTGGCCACGCCGCGTCTCCGCACTCTAACAGGAAAGACTACAATTTGGTATTGGGACGCTCCAGCACAAGACGAATTCGAAAGATTGAAGGAGGCATTAGTAAATGCACCTGTTCTTGCACACCCAGACTTGAGTCGTGATTTCTACTTGATGACGGACAGTTCGGCGAAAGGCATTGGCGCTGTTCTGTTTCAAGGAGAAGACACTAACGATTCATCGACCTGGAAGCCCGATTCTTTCGTGAGCAGAGTGTTGTCGCCAGCAGAAAGAAACTACTCGGTCACGGAACTCGAGGGGCTGGCATTTATCAGGGCGTTCAGTAAATTTAGATACTTCTTATACGGAAGGAACACGAAGGTATTTGGTCCCGGCAGAGGCTCGTGTCCTCCCTCGGGCATGGGTGTGTGTGTTTGTCCTTAGGATAATATGGGTTAAGTAGTGTGTAAGCTTAGGGACTAATGACCTTAGCAGTTAAGTTCCATAAGATTTCACACACATTTCATTTCACAAAGGTATTTACCGGCCATTGGGCGCTAAAATTCCTGATGTCGGCAAAGTTGGGCCCACGGCAGGTTATCTCACTGGGCGCTTTACCTACAACAATACAACTTTACAATCAAGAATATACCAGGAGAACAGAACCTGATTGCAGACACTCTCTCTCGGGCTCCGGTAGGCCTAAGGAACGGAGTAGACGGTGAACCGGGCGAAAACAGTTTCACCATTTTGTACCTGAAAAATGTCACCTTCGAAAACTTTGTGACAATGTCACTAAAGAATGTCGGTCGCGAACAAGACAAAGACACCATATTCAAATAAGTGAAGGAAAAGTGGAGACACAGGAATCAAGCGGCCATTATAAGGTATAAAAAGGGATTCTTTTCCGGAAACGGAGCACAGAAGACCCACGGTGGCTGGTGGTAATATCTGAGAAAATGATCAGTAAACTAGTGCGGTACACCCACCTAATCTACGGACACTTTGGGGCACGGAAGAGCTTTCAGAAGCTACGCGAGACGTGCTATTTCAATAGTATGCTGAAAAGAATACAGCGTGTGATCAGAGTGTGTAAGCCGTGTCAAAGGACCAAGCAGTCCACCACATCTTTCGCCGCTCCGAAGTACCCGATAATTCCAAACAGGTTGCGAGAAGTCGCTGCGGTGGAATTCTTCGGGTCAATAACTCGGACGAAGTCTGGCTAAGCGTACGTTCTCGTAGTTTCGAACTAACATCGACATTTGTCCGCTTTACTCCGCTGAGGAAAGCCACGGGGAAAACGGTGGCGGTGGCATTTGTAAACGATTTCGTGTGAGAGGTCGGGCCGGTCAAACGGCTAATCTCAGACAACGGGCCGCAATTGCCGGTCAAAATTGGCTGCAGATGTTAAAGCGGAGAAAAATGAAGGCGAACTTTATCTCGTTGTTCCACCCATCGTCCAAGCCCGCAAACGCGTCATGAAAGAGTTAGGGCGGCTGTGTAGGCTATACTATTACCGCAAGCACAACACGTGGGACGTGCATATAAAGGCATTCCAAGAAATTCTGTACGAGTTTCCGAATGCGACAACGATGTTGCCACCGGTATTGGGACTGAAAAATATGGAGCCTCCGAACTGAATCAAAGAACTGGTAGCAAGTTTATACATGGTCGGGGCTAAGTAGCCCATATATTCCAAACCGTGGATCAACGTATATCAAAAATGAAATGGATAGAACAAGAGACGAGCTAAATAGGAGATGAAACCTAAAAGTAACCGCGCATGGTTGCTTATGCTAGTAAAGGAACTTATATATGACGCTACCTATCACAACAGGTGGAACTTTTAAAAAATATACATAAAGCCAGTAGTTAGCTGGGGGGGGGGGGGGCGGCCTCAGTGGACGTAATCTAAAGACGTAGCGGTAATAAAGATATAGGGATAAAACGTGAGGTGTTCAAGGGGCTCACCTTCATCGTAAAAGGTTCAAATGGCTCTGAGCACTATGGGAGTTAACATCCGTGGTCATCAGTCCCCTAGAACTTAGAACTACTTAAAACTAACTAACCTAAGGACATCACACACATCCATGCCCGAGGCAGGATTCGAACCTGCGACCGTACCAGTCGCACCAACGTAAAAGGAAAATGAGGATAAAAAGAAAGAAGATGAACAGCTTGACCAACCGCGCTCGCCAATCAGCGTGCGCATATGATAATCCCCAGATCATCAGATTTACAAGTATGAAGAACCAAGTAAAGGAGCGAAACCTTCAAAAAATTTTCTATTTCTTAGTAGGAGTTGGTCATTGAGGATACTGTCTTTAACATGTTGCAGATGCTTAAAGATCTGCATTTCTTCCAAAACGTCCAGTTTTAAGCCCTTAACCTCGGCATGAAGTAACTCGATATTAACTGGAGGGCTCGGCGCATGAGCCGTTTGCACAAAGTGTTCCGCATAAGTAGAGCTCTTAGTACCTTCACCACTTCTTGTAGGAATAAGCTCCTTTTACCTGAAACCCAGAGCTCGCTCTGTTTGCCTGATGCAAAATTTTGGACAATCCCCGCATGTAATTTAATATACTCCTGATTTGGAAAGTTTATCGCTCTTACTCTGCAAGGTGTGAATTAAATTCCTATGTAAACTAGTATTAGTAGAATAAGCGACTCCGAAATTTTTAAGTTTCATCTCCTGTTTAGCTCGTCTCTTGTTCTATCCATTTAAATTTTTTATATACGTTGTTCCACGGTGGGGAATATATGGGCTATTTAGCCCCAACCCATGTATAAACTTTCTCATATTCGTATGCGCATGTGCATAGATAGGGGGTCAGGCTTGTAAGTGAGCGACCGTTTGTAGCTGCAGTTTATGGCGGGTCATGGCCCATCGAACATAGGCCGATTTGAGGTGGAGTGGAAACCATTAAGTTACGTAGTAGTTTTGACTTTGTACTTATGTACCGTTTGTGTTTTCCTTTCCTTTTACGTTTATAAATGTGTTAGCCAACGATTTGTGACGCGCTGCGATGTTGTACAGTGTCGACAAGGAAATGTAAGTCGTCTATACTAGAGTCAAAATGGCAAGAACAAGATTTACCAGGAAGATTCACCTGCAGAAGAAAAGATAACACATTTAGAGGGGAGCATTTATGTTGCAGCCAAAAGTCTTCAACAGCGCCAAGAGGAAGGAAGCAAGACGCCACATGAAGCGTGCCAGGAGCACGGCCAGGGGCACGGAAAGAAAAAACCAAAAATAAGGAAGCCTGAGGAGCATATTACCGTATAAATTAAGGTTGTGGAATGTATTTTAGACATTCAAGTGGGTACTTTGGGGTAATGGTAGTTCTGAGTTTGTATTTGTTAATGTAGCATTGACGAGGTCTGTAATCATTTGATATGCATGGTAGAAATTCTGTATGTCCTATGTAAAACGTGTGAAAGTAGCTTGAAATTAATAGCTATGCATGGAGAAAATGTGACGTTACCAGGAATGCTTTCTGCGTAGTTAGTGAAGATTGCATGTATGTGTTGCGTATCTGTGTAAAAGAATGTGAAACTTGAGGCGTGAATGACACGAGAGTGTAAAAAAATGAGTGAGTTCTTGTCATACTCGATATTCTAGCTTCCTAAGCAATGTTTGCCGGCCGCGGTGGCCATGCGGTTCTGGCGCTGCAGTCCGGAACCGTGGGACTGCTACGGTCGCAGGTTCAAATCCTGCCTCGGGCATGGGTGTGTGTGATGTCCTTAGGTTAGTTAGGTTTAAGTACTTCTAAGTTCTAGGGGATTTATGACCTAAGATGTTGAGTTCCATAGTGCTCAGAGCCATTTGAACCATTTGAACCTAAGCAATGTTTATATCTTATTTACCATTAAGTAAAAATACTACAAGTATTGTACACAAAAAAGTCCCTGATGTAAAGCTATTGAGGGATTGATCAAGAAGCTAGACTGTTGTAAATTAGTGATAGAGTATTTGTTTACGTAATGGTCAGCTGAATCACAAGCCATTATAAATACAATTTGTAAGTTATCGCCCGTGAGACGTAATATGAAGAATCATTGAGAAGAGATAAAAGTTAGAAAATTATTACGAAAGGTGTATTGAGAACAGTGATCCCCTGAGCACAGATTCCCGTCAAGAAGCAGCTTGCAGCTGGTAAAAGTGGAGGCTATAGGCGGAGGCGGTTAGCGGTGGACGATGGGGCGAGCGGAACGCGTCTGGAATTCCCCGATTGACGAACGCTGCCCGCGGCCGCCGGAGGCGACAACGTGGGTGCTCCCCACCGCCCGGTGCAAGCGGCGGCCATTCCAGGCGGTCGAGCAGCAGGACGAGCAGTGCAGGGGCGTGGCGAGAGGTAGTGACCCACACCTGCCGAGCGCCCACACTGACAGGCGACACGCACCCCATCACTAGCGGAGTCGTGCAGAAACGTCAAATGGTCACGGGCAGTCCATACAGACGACAAGTAAGGCAACGCGCTGCCTGCTTAGCAGCCGTTGCCAAATACAAAACTGGAGATTGCAGCGACCGTAAGAGGCGAGCTTGGCTACCCTAGGTCAGGCGTTGCGACGAGGCAGGATGGATGAGAGAAGAGGGACGGGTGCACGCAAGGGTCGTGGTACCAGTGGTGACCTGTTAGCAACACCACCACACCCACAGTGTCAGCAGTACCGATTCAAGAGACATGTCAGACTCACCACCAGAGTCGGGCATGGCGGGACCGCAGAAGGACGAAAGGGGAGTGAAGCTATCGAGGGGGTGACGTAATGAGTAGTGGCTGTCAGCACAACAGTGTCTGATACGGCCACACTAATATTAGAAGTCAGCCAGACGGGTCCAGGCACTCGCGACGCTGCAAGAGGCGATGACAGCTGGGGTGAGTTCGTCCTGCCCTGGAGGTCGACGCTCACCTGACGCAGAAACACGTGCAGACGTGTCCTGTTGCGGCTGTAAACACGGGGCACCACAAGTCCTGTAGAGCCGCTGCCAAATCGTGAGGGAGAGGCCAGAGGCAAGGAGTTGATCTGCGTGATAGAGGGACTGGCTACAGTCCTTACCTGCACAACAAGTTTTTCCCTCTAACCACGAAATAGCACAACATGGATGTCCTCCGAAGGCCCCAAGCCCAATAGTAATGTGTATAAAAGTGCTCGAAAGTGCCACGTATTTAACGAAGGTAGAGCGTGTTTTTTTTTTATTTTATAGCGGACCTGATTTTGTACTCATATAACCTTTATGTAATTTTTCAAAAATGTTCGTATATTAATGGTAGAGACTGATTTCTTAAAATCTTTGATTGTTCTAGTGAAAAGGAAATTGGTTCAAAAATGTCTGTAAGCACCATGGGACTTAGCATCTGAGGCCATCAGTCCCCTAGACTTAGAACTACTTAAACCTAACTAACCTAAGGACATCACAGACATCCATGCGTGAGGCAGGATTCGAACCTGCGACTGTAGCAGCAATGTGGTTCCGGACTGGAGCGCCTAGAACCGCTCGGTCACCACGGCCGGCAAGGGAATTCTACTTTCAAGTGATCTTTTGTTTTCTAACTAAAGAAATTATGGACCATTGTTCTAGAAAGGACTTTAGCACATTAATACGAAGTTCAGTAATGAAACTTAAAAGTATTTTAACGACTTTATATGATAATGTCAGAAATTTCAATCCTATTTCTTTCCAACCTGAAAAAAAGGGAAAAATTTACGAAGTGCCAAAATAAGCTGAGGAATGCTGTATTAACTGAACTCTGTTAAGTTTGTCGTGTAATTTGCTTAAATTTTTCAAGTTTAAAGATTTACTATATTTCCTCTGTTTTTTAGATTATTTCAAAGGAGGACACACTTACGAAAAGATACTATTAATTTTAGTGCCCAAAAGTTGATTATCGATTTGTATACATGTTTTATGAGAAGTATGTATTTGTCCAGCAGCATGTGAAAGATTCTTGAGATTTCGATGTTTCAAACGTAGAAAATGATCATGTCTTTGGTAACAATTTCAAAATTGCACTCACTTACATAACATTTAAAATGGAATTCTCGGGCTAGGGAATAGATGAAATGACTTGCGTTCAGCTTAAATGCTAAGTCAAATCATGTATGTTTTGCGCAATGATGTTTCAGAAGGGCATGGGCCTGTATATTACTGCGTTAGGGTTGTGTCGAAGGAGAATAATTTGTTAACAGTTAATAATTTCCATATATTATGGTGTATATATTTACATGACGCAGCTCCTGCCACTATAATTAAAAAATCTTTGAAAATGCCCTTCCAAAGCAAGGACACCTACTTCTCATTTTTTCTCAGAAGGGAATGGTTATGTAACGACTCCAACTGAGTCGCTGCATGGCTTGTTACAAGAGTCACATGCTCAAAACACCCTGTGTGCCCTTCCGACACTCAGGGAATTTTCACCAGGAACTATGTTATATTATCACTCTTAGTATAGTCTACAAATGTGAATGCGGGTCGTCTGCTGACGTATACGTGGGCTGTCTGCTGTGGGTTCTCTGAATGTGGAGATTCAGTTTAGCCAACCATTGTATCTAGTAAAGTGCGACTGAACTGGACCAGAGATACATAAGTTCCCCAAGCGTTAGCAGGCCTCGTTAGGTTGGCAAATCGCCGCTGTGTAGACTCTCTGAGCCCTTCCGGCCGCCGTGTGGGGAACTCCGGACGAGGTGAGTCGGTTAGGCATTCCCTGCTGAATCTCTCTGGTGAGTAAAGGCGCTCTACGTGATGGCTGCTATAGTCATCTTCGCTAGGACAGATAGTCAGGTTGCGTAAAATTGCTTTTTTTTTTGTATCAGTGATGGCGGACCAACATTCCATATAAGCGTACCATTACGTAAAGTGAGTGGTCAAGGAGTTATTTTCACAAAAGATACAGGTGCCATTTTCAAGTTGAGGATGCCGGCCAAGGCTTTGCGGAAACCAAGTATCATACATGACACTCCTGAAAGTTATTTTATTCGCAAAAGAAGTTTTCTTTCATAAACCAAAGCTGGTGTCCGAAACATCGGTAACGAATTTAAATCTACCCTGCGAAGTTTTACGCAATACACTCAGATGCTACGTAACGTAGGTTAGGAACGCAAGATCGAATAGACACTGGAGGTGATCAAAAGACTTTCACTGGCGTTCCATTCATGTCTACTATGAATAATGCTATGTACTTATACATGTTGAAAATACGTTCTAGGCCAACGCGCTGTTTTCACTGCTTCAGGAGTTTCGTGATGGATAACTGTCAATGTACTATCATTGTGAATAACATGAGTCTCTTCCTCTTAATATGGTTCAAGGAAGAGGTAGAACCGAGGCCAAAATCACATACACTTATAAATAATAGTAACATTTTCAAGTAACGACATATATCAACATGGAACTTCTTCCTTCTCTCTTTCCAGTTTTAGCTCGAAAATGTTGGCCTTCCTTTACTCCATGTCAAAGGTTATCCGAAATTTCTCAAGAAGGAGTTGAAGATTTTCCTTCCCATTTTATTTCTCTCGCGTCGATTATAGAGCATTACAAAACGGGCACTAATAGCCGGTTGGCGTTTCAATAAAAAAAACAACTTTCTTCTACTATGCTGGGTTAAAGCATAGGGATTCGTCCGATTTTATTAGACCAGTTCTATTACCTTTCTTGCGACAGGAATATGATGTTTGGTTCCAACAGTATAATGCTCACCAACACGCTGGCCCTGGAAGTCAATGTACTCTGCTAGACGGGCAGCAACTTCCGTGGCCAGCACGGTCTCCGGCTTTGCCTCCTGTCGAGCATGTTTGGGATGCGATGGGACGAGAAGTAGCTCGTGCGATTCGTCAACCAACAACTTTCACAGAACTACGTGAACAGGTCGAGCAGGCGTGGCATGACGTATCACAGGACAGTATTCGCCATCTGTACGATAGAGTGGATGCCAGAGTCGGTGCCTGCATTGACGCCAATGGAGGCTGCACCAGGTGCTAAAATGTGTGTCTCAGCATGTGTCGACAACTGGTTCCTTAGAACCGCTTTTATGTAGTTCAGTAACTGTAATACTTCCGTGTACATCATATACACTGTAGCAACAATAAATTTTGAGTGAATTTTGACATATAAAATAGTCTACTATTTTTTTCCGGCAGTTTGATTCGTTTTAAATTATGCATACATCCCACATTATACATAACACACCCAACCGTAAAATCTGGTAAGAACATCTTACTCCAACACATTTTCCAGATAAGTCAGACATGTATCAAGTTTCTCCAGGCGTTGCAGAGTCATCCTCATGTGTCTTAATGTTCTCACAGCCAACTCCAGAAACAGGAATGCTAATGGTGTCTTTTCCTCATGAGCACTGTCTTAGTAAAAGGACGTATAGGTACCAAATTTTATTGAAATGCTCCAGATCGCCAAGGATATTCTGGGTCACACACACCCAGATACAAAATTGTAATTTGTTACATGTTTCAGACAAAAAATATTAAGTTACTAAGTATTAGCACATGTTGCTCAATACATGATTTCATTGTTTAAACTGCGAAAAGTGTTCGACACAACTGACATTGACAGACATGATTGACGTTTTTTAGAACTATGACTTAGTTATGGCTGAAGTTGCGTCGTAGTATACTACGTAAATTTTAAACCAACAGTGTGCTTGACTTCATGTTTGTACAAAATTCCATGGCTGGTTCAATATTTCACCGTACTACGAAAAAAGTATCTTCGAACCTTCTTAAAGTTGGCGCAAAGTGGCATGTCCTTCAGTAATTTTACTCTTGAAGGAGCTAGAAAACCTCACCGAATCCGCTTTAGTATTTAGGAATCTTAAGCCTTTCACTATTGTGACAATCAAGTTACGTGGCTTAACTTGTGGTAGGAAATGCAAACATTTCTTCAGCTTTCTTCAGGTTTGAGAACGTGTCTGTGGCCATGACGAGGAACTATTCTTCATTAGGTCAGAAATCTCCTAAAAATAAAAATCCGGCAGCGTCGATTACGCTTTCTCAGATTACTGTAAGTTTTACTGATATTTGGGTATGAATCAACAAGGAGTAAACGTATGCAGTTTAGCACTCTACCACGAATTTGGTGAATCGTTTCAGCTTTGTTTCCGACTATTTTGCAACCCCCACGCTACAATTATTTGTTTCACAGGAATATGAAATCATGTCAGCAGAAATCGAAAAGGGAGCGTCGTCCACGCCACCCCTAAAGCCGTGGGTAGCAAAAAATTGAAAAAATATAACAGACATCCAAAAGCAGAGTTCTACTAGCGATATGTTTTACTTACGTATTCAGAATGTAGCTGTTGGCTAATGATTTGTAGGTACGTTAGTCCCAATAGAATAACTTTATAGAGGTAACAAGACAGAGTGGTGGAATACTATTGACGGTGATTATCGGACCTGCTGCCATAACTATTATTTCCTCCCGCTGTCTCTATGTAAGAAATATTTTCCTTGCAAGGTCATCCTGTCTCCTTTTAGGAGGCTGCATCAGAGACCGAAACGCACAGTGGGTCCTTCAAACAGAAAATGATGCAGAATAAAGGGCAGAGGATAAAGGCCACAAAGAATGTATAGAGAAGCAGAAAGATACTTACATTTTTATATACTGAACGGTAAAGACAGACAAAATGTAAGGAATTTTGTATATTAAGTTTTCCAAATGATTACTTATACATCCAATAGACCCGTGATTGTGGTCATGGTATTTATCATTTCCCCTTCTGTATATGCAGGTCCTATTTGTGACCGGATTTTATACCAACTGAATATTCGGTCCTCTTTCTTTGTAAGGGGTCTACGAAACTGTCACTAAGTCACCTACTCGTGTGTTGGAAATTTGTAGGAAATATCAATGGTTTACAAGCATATTATGTACTATTTATGCTATCGTTACGATTTAATATTCTAAAGCGGCGAAACTTCGCTCCTAGCTGTATGAAAGGGAGTCGACAGGGATAGCACTACTCAACTTGAATATACGTCGACCACACATTCGATTACACATGTGTTTCTTCATAAAGGCCCAAAAATACATTACGTGGTTAAAAGTATCCGGACACCTTCTTGGGGATGGGCAGCCCATTCATGATGGAGTGCAGCACTGAGAAGAGGTATCGATGTCGGTCGACGAGGACTGGCACGAAGAGTACGAATAAAGTTAGAGCATATGGACTATCAGACCAATTGTGTGATTGGATTGAAGAATTCCTAGATAACAGAACGCAGCATGTCATTCTATATGGAGAGAAGTCTTCCGAAGTAAGAGAGCTTTCAGGTGTGCCGCAGGGGAGTGTCGTAGGACCGTTGCTATTCACAATATACATAAATGACCTTGTGGAGAACATCGGAAGTTCACTGAGGCTTTTTGCGGATGTTGCTGTAGGATATCGAGAGATTGTAACAATGGAAAATTGTAGTGAAATGCAGGAGGATCTGCAACAAGTTGACGCATGGTGCAGGGAATAGCAATTTAATCTCAATATAGACAAGTGTAATGTGCTGCGAAGACATAGAAAGAAAGATCCTTTATCATTTAGCTACAATAAAGCAGGTCAACAACTGGAAGCAGTTAATTCCATAATTTATCTGGGAGTAGGCACTAGGAGTGATCTAAAATGGAATGATCTTATAAAGTTGACCGTGGCTAAAGCAGATGCCAGACTGAGATTCATTGGAAGAATCCTAAGGATATGCAATCCGAAAACAAAGGAAGTAGGTTACATTACACTTGTTCGCCCACTGCTTGAAGACTCCTCAGGAGTGTGGGATCCGTACCAGATAGGGTTGATAGAAGAGATAGAGAAGATCCAATGGAGAGCAGCGCGCTTCGTTACAGGATCATTTAGCAATCGCGAAAGCGTTACGGAGATGATAGATAAACTCCAGTGGAAGACTTTGCAGGAGAGACGCTCAGTAGCTCGGTACGGGCCTTTGTTGAAGTTTCGAGAACATACCTTCACCGAGGAGTCAAGCAGTATATTGCACCCTCCTACGTATATCTCGCGAAGAGACCATGAGGATAAAATCAGAGAGATTAGAGCCCACACAGAGGCATACCGACAATCTTTCTTTCCATGAACAATACGAGACTGGAATAGAAGGGAGAACCGATAGAGGTACTCAAAGTACCCTCCGCCACACACCGTCAGGTGGCTAGCGCAGTATGGATGTAGATGTAGATGTAGATGTAGAACAGTGAGACTGCTACGGTGGCAGGTTCGAATCCTGCCTCGGGCATGGATGTGCGTGATGTCCTAATGTTAGTTAGGTTTAAGTCGGTGTATGTAAAGGAACTGTGTGCACGGAGATGGAAACAAAGGATTTTCCCTAACACATAAACTGTAATTATTGGCTCAGATTAAACATTAATAATTACTGCAATGTGATGGGCACTATCAGGTACGGTAACGAAACAAGGGTTACCAATTACGTTTATCTATGGTCTGGTCTCCAATGATTGCACAGAACAACAGGGTTCAAAAACTCATCACGGGACAATGAGTGTGTATAGACATATAAGAGTGTGATAATTATGAATCATCGGAGGGAAGAGACTGGAAAAGTTCTCGTAAATTAGACCGAAAAGACATGAAATCGTGTTACCTGACCGGTAATCACAAGAGCTGAAGTTTTGAAGATGATTGCATCGGAAGGTTGGTGAGTAAAGAGAAACAGAACCCCAGAGATTAAAATTATGGTTGAAAGCCAACCACACAGGGATTGAATGATCAATCTGAACCTACGTGCCCATCATCCCACACGAATTTTGAACGCCGCCGCTGCGACACTTATTTCATTTGTATTAGTCCATTTATGGCGTTTTTTGATAGTTCACTGTGTTACGGCGGAAAGTTAAGCGCCGCCGCACTAGTCAGAAACGAGAATGCAGTAACGGCTGTACATCATTTGCGCGAGACGAGGTGCAGCGAGATGCCAGGCAGGGTCGGACGCTAGCATGGCGCGACTCGTCTGCTCGTGAATTGCCTTTTCCTGATGAGGTGAAGAAGTCCATGCTCTGAGCCTCTCGATGACCAATTCCGTCTGCTATGGCTCCCGGTGAAGAAATGTTTACTATGGCTCTCAGCGAGGAAGTGGCTGATACTTCACTCTCCGCCTCTTACTCTGCGTGAGAGCACCAGAACTGCCATTTTGGCGAGTCTGAGACCATGTAGATGATTTCGCCAATCCGAAATATCCTAATAATTTGTTCTTTAACACTCCGAACGCCAACCTATCCGAACTCCTCTCTGTAGCAACTAGAAGAGCCGTCCTGTGGCACGTCACCGTTCTCAATGATTCTGAGTTCCAGTCTTTCAAAGCCGTCTTGCCAAGAACTTTCAGTAACCTTTTCTTCTCAATGCTTACGCTAAAGGCGACAGCGGCCAGTCGACACTAGACAAAAGACTCGCCTGCGGAGGCGCTCCATGTTTACTGCACAGTGCTGCAGTTTTATTACGCGGTACACGCCTTTTGGGTGGGTGGTCTGTCATTCAGAGAAATCTCGGTATACTTATTCGCCAAATTGCGAGGACAGAGCGAGATTGTGAACTCAGCACACAAATCCCATCTTTCCAGAGTGTGGCTAGTTCTGTCAAACACGCAAACCGCCGCCCTCTGCCACCGTGAATGTGACAGCGGGCGCCCGCTCACAGGGCTCGGGTGGTTGGCGCTGTTTCCCATCTCGTGTCCAGTCAGACGCCGCGTCTGCTGAAGACAGACCAAGACGAGCAGAAATTGCTATGACCATTATTTCATTCTCCGCTAACCACCAGAATTAATTAAAGAAAAACTTAAGAATTAAGAGTAGTTAAAGGAATCCCCTATAATCATGGCCCACTCTCCCACTCATTTGCACATAGATCGAAACCTACTGATTAATTAAAATTATCTAATGGGTGGATTAAGTGTGCTGAGAAAAAAGGACAACGAAACACTAGCCTGACCACAGCCTGGTGTGTTTCATTGGCATCCGCCCTGCTTGACTGGTATGTCATTCAAGTAGAATACTGTGCAGTAGGGTACCTGCAGATTGGTATGGTTGAGGATAGTGTGGCGGAGGAAGGCGAACGAGGAGACGAATTGTGAAAGGAGATAGAATGAGTTAGACAGAGACGGGAGAGGGAGGAAATACACATCAAATGATGTGGGGATTACAATTATATTTCAACTGGCATTTCATCTGAATTTTGCTTATTACACAACAGCGTCCGGAACACATATGTACACTTCCAAATTGTGTAATTCGCACTTAGTAAAAAAAATTAAAAAAACTTAATACGTAATGCAAATGCGCAGTCTTACCCGACCGTGGGGTAAGGGTGCCTTTCTAGTGGGGTACATTCGCGCGTTATTATTAAATGTGAGAACCATATGTGTTATTCAATTCTTCTTTTTTATATAATTTATAGCGTACATACACAAAATATGCCTTGTTTCTCAGCATATGGTAGTTACTTTTGATACAATATTTTTTTTTTTTTGTAATGAACAATCCTGCTGCCTCTGAGAAAAACCCTGCAAAAATATTCCAATCGGACGAAAAGCTGTTTGACGGAGATCACCAATAAAATGTCGTGACCCTTCATAGCCAGAACAGGATTCATACCACCACTCTTCGCACTTGAGACATTGGACTCAGTATTCTGTTGGTGGATGTTTGGACTTCTCAGTACAGCCAGGGCAGTGAAAAGCTTGTGAATTTTTCGTCGACGTATTTAAGTTTTTCTTTCTTTTCATTTTCTTTGCTTGATCTGAATCACTTTCCTCTTTGATTTCTTCATTACTTATTCTGTTGATTGGGATTTCAGTTCCTTCTTGAATTGGGCTCCCTATACTATTTCTTATTTCCTCCCATTTCTTGTGTCTTTCCTAGCAATTTTTTCTTCTTGGCATTGGAATGATTTCTTTTGGAAAAACGGTGATACTTGATCCTGGTTATGATTCATTTGATGATGTCTGTGAACATTGGCTTTGGAGAGAACCAGATTCAACTTTGAGAGCAACATTAAATTTGTCAGTTTTGTCTGTAGCAATCGAAGACAGTAAGTCCTCCTCAGTGAATAAGTGAAGATCGATTTCATAAATGCCGCGTATCGTGAACGCCTTTGTTGCTTTCATCATTGTGGCCGTCACATCATAAGCATTTACAAACAATTCAGCAATAAATTTTTGTGTAATTCGATATGCAGGGTGAGCCATTGCTCTCATTCTTGTGAACAAAAGTCATTCATCGGCTTCAAAAGCAGCGATTCACTTGCTGTAGCTTGTGGCTCCTGTTGGCATGCATTTTAAGCACATGAAGGTTATGATTCATCCCATAGAGGACTGCACTCAGACTCAAATGTGACGCGCTATCGTAAAAACTTAACAATACTGGTTTTTTTCTGTTGGCTGTACATGTTTCGCAAAACGTTATAGCCATGTGAAATACAGATCTGAGTTCATGTACCCAGTGTCCGAACACATCATTAGTGTCCCAGAACAGCCACCACTCTTCAAACTCACTCTCATCTTGTCCCAGTAAACATTCCTGGAGGGATAGTAACCCATGACCCCCTGCCCCCTTGAAGTTCCCACACACAAGATACAGCCGTTATGAACTGACCTCTTTTCTCTTTATCCAGATGCTATTTTTTCCATGTGATTCTAGCCGCATGTTGCAATCACTGCCGGAACTTTGTTAGGAACTGTTGTAATCCCCGACTCATTCACGTCAAATATGCTATGTGTTTCAAATTTATACCTCTCCATTAGCGACGAAAGATTGTCAACGAAGATGCTTGTTTGCTGTTTGTCGGATCCCATCACACGTCCAAGATTAGTTTTCTATGGAATCCGATGACTAAGATTTCGTTTCTGCATGAAATTAAAAGCTCAGTCTTATCGTACCATCTGAATGGTTTTTTTTCAGATTTTGTTGTTATATTATTCCTTACCGAGTAGCCATGAACTAATCTTCAGAAATCTAACTGTTTCATACTATAGTAACATCCATCCAAAGATCTATAGTGTTCGGCGAGTTCCACGTTCTACTCATCATTAAGAGCTCTTCCCAATCTTCCAGTTTGTTTACCCCAAAATCCTGAAAAAAGATGGGATAGTGGTGTTAATTTTAAGCTTATCTTTATATAGGCAGCAGCCTCCAAAACGTAATAAAAACATAGAGATAATAGTATACTTGCAGGGAACGCTCACCTCTTTAATGTGATTTATGGGGGCAAATTCACTTAGTCAAAGCTCACTCGCTACCTGACGTTTAGACTTTCCTTTTTTCAAGCAATCTTTTGCAATTTCGAGCATTACTGGGCTGCAAAACTTCCTTTCGGTTTTCGTTTTGTAGGCGCTAAACAGATAAAAATGCTCTTTGAGTACTATTATCGAGGTGCAATGTTCATAAACGTTTCTTGCTCCATATCAACGAAAAAGCTGATAATTATAACGTATGGTGTAATATTATGCATTGCGCCGTTTACCTCACCTGCGACGTATAAACTTGTCCCATACATACTGCGAGACTGCAGCTCTCTTCTGCACATGGAAACGCATTGTAGGAACACCGATGTGTTAATATATCACAAGAGTGACAATACATCATAGTACACAGTGGAATACATTTACGACTCTTAAGCCCATTATTGCCTGAATTATAGCTTATTTCCACAACACAAAATTTTATTTTCAAATAATTTGAAACAGTTCACATCGCTCGAGCAGCCGTTAACACCACGACAATCACCAATCGTGCGGCAACAAAGGGTCTCACACGTACAGTATTTCGTGCCCTGCAGAAGGCAATGATGGACAATGTGCCGTGTCGGAAAGGGGGGGGGGGGGGAGGGGAGGGGTCGGCGGCTGGTGGAGGTGGAGTTGGGAGATGTTCTTCACCCCATATTACAGGTATTCCTGAAAATTTGTTGTTGTGAATTTATAATAGCTGTGAAAACACTTGTACCATTTAAAACTAAAACGTTGACTACATGAAGTACGTAATTCATGCACGAATAGATCCCCTCCCCACTGTTATCCATTGCCTGCTCATTACGTAAATTTAAAAAACTTTGGAGTATTTTGAAGGCCACTAAAAATTCAGATCACAAAGTTTCAGAACTATCTGTACAGGGTTAGGAGCCTTTATGGTGCTCGGAGAAATTATTTTATACATTTTAATCTGCCTTAAAAGCGTGGTACAGGAAAATGATTTTTATTTAAACAATTAATTTTACCTGCCGTTTGGAAAACTGTACGCACCACATTGTGCACGTTGGATACCTAGACTCCGATCAAAGAATACCGTTGACCTCCTGTTGCAATTCTTGATCCGTTTAATTGCCACCCCCTCCGTCCCATGATTGTATCTTAGTCATTATGCTGCGCAGTTATATGAAAGGTGCAGTGACATGAGAAGTAAATTGGGCATATTTCCCACCCAGGTAAGTCACAGATAAAGCCTGTCGTTACATAGTCCCAGTCCCGTCTGCTTATTAAACCACAGGATACGTATGTTTCTCCTCGAAAGTGCGGGTGGAGGTGACACGACGTACCTATTAAATCTAGACCTTTCATCTCGGAACACATTGCTTCTCTCATGTTTGTTGCTGCATCCGGTGGGAGCATATACACTACCAGTTAGAACATTATGACCACCTGACTAATAGCCGGTACGTCTACATTTGGCATGGATAACAGCATCAACGTGTAGTGGCATGGATGAAATGAGGCCTTAATAGGTAGATGGAAGAACTTGGCACTATATCCGCATACACAAGCCACCTGAGTGTCGTAAATTTCATATTGGGGGGCCGATGAGCTCTGATGCCACGTACAATAATGTCACAGATGTGATCGATCGGGTTCAGATCGGGGGGGGGGGGGGGGCAGCATTTCAACTGGAACTGTCCACTATGTTTCTAAACCCACTCCGCCACGCTCCTGGCCTTGTGACATGGTGCATTATCTTGTTGCAAACTGCCACTACTTTCAGGGAAACATGATCTTCATGAATGGGTAATGTGCTCTCATACCATACTCACTGGCCATGATGGTGCCATGCACAATCTCCACTGGACCAATGGAAACCAACGTGAATGTTCCACAAAGCATAATGGTGCCGCCGCCAGTTTGTTTCCATCCCGCAGTGGAGGTGTCAAGGATCTGTTTCCCTGTAAGACGGGCGGCCGCGGTGGCCAAGCGGATCTAGGCGCTTCAGTCCGGAACCGCGCGACTGCAACGGTTCAAATGGTTCAAATGGCTCTGAGCACTATGGGACTCAACTGCTGAGGTCATTAGTCCCCTAGAACTTAGAACTAATTAAACCTAACTAACCTAAGGACATCACAAACATCCATGCCCGAGGCAGGATTCGAAACTGCGACCGTAGCGGTCTTGCGGTTCCAGACTGCAGCGCCTTTAACCGCACGGCCACTTCGGCCGGCGACTGCAACGGTCGCAGGTTCGAATCCTGCCTCGGGTATGGATGTGTGTGATGTCCTTAGGTTAGTTAGTTTTAAGTAGTTCTAAGTTCTAGTGGAGTGGTGACCTTAGATGTTAAGTCCCATAGTGCTCAGAGCCATTTGAACCATTTTTGAACCCTGTAAGACGACAGATTCATGCCCTCCGCTCGAAGTGATGAAGAAGATATCGGGAGTCGTTAGACAACGTAACGTACTACCACCTGCGCCAGTGTCCATTACCGATGGTCACGTGACAAGTTCAATCGTAGTTAGTGATGTCGTGATGTTAAAATTGGCACATGCATGGCTCGTTGTCTGCGGAGGCCAATCATTAAGAGTGTTCGGTGCACTGTGTGTTCAGACACACTTGTACTCTGCCCAGAAATAAAGTCTGGTATGAATTTCGCCACAGTTTGAAGCCTCTCCTGTTTTACGAGACTGCCCTGCCAACGTGGTCTGACGTCTGTAACGAGGGATGGCCGCCCAACCCCACAACGTCTTGAAAAAGCTCGTGCCGAGCCTGAGGATCATCACAATCAGCCTTCTCCGGATTAAATCATAGCTCGTGCTACATACGCAGAGAGTAGTCCTGCATCACTGGCAATGTGTGCAGACCACTCCTCTTTACAAAAACGGTAATTGATCGGACAGACAGAATTACAAACGAATAACGCTATCATCTGACTGATACAGGACCCGCAAGTACAATTTGAGATTAATCAATACGCATATGACATTCCTTGAGGAAAAGCATGTAATATAAGATGGTTCAAATGGCTCTGAGTACTATGGGACTTAACTACTGCGGTCATCAGTCCCCTAGAACTTAGAACTACTTAAACCTAACTAACCTAAGGACATCACACACATCCATGCCCGAGGCAGGATTCGAACCTGCTACCGTAGCGGTCACGCGGTTCCAGACTGTAGCGCCTATAACCGCACGGCCACTCCGGCCGGCTAGTATCACATGATTAGCACATATTCATTAATAACGAATCATCTGAAACAAAGCTTGATTTACCCCTACATGACATAAAGTAAAGAACAGATGCAGAGCAGCAAGTTGATTCTCTCTTCCAAGATCGAGGAACACTGGCCGAGGTATAATCAAATAGAGTAGTTTTATAAATATGATATGAACTCAGTTATTATTTGATTAATATAGCTCGGAAATTTATTTTGGATGGTGAATTTCCTACAGTATAAAAATAACAAAGCAGATAAATAAGTTACCAGATTAATTTCAGCAGCATTGCGCAATTGATATGTGACGACACTGTTGTCTGCAGGGAAGAATCGTCTTTGTACAATCGTAATGAAATGCAGAAATGCTTGACAAAAATGTCTACAACATGCATTAAATAGGAGCTCTCCTTAAGAGTGGATATGTATACGATGATAGCAATAACGAAGGGAAATACTTCAATTGTATCTGATTACGAGATCATTGAAGAATACTTTCAAAATATCGTATATTATAACTACAACGTATTACTAATAAGCGATGTGGAAGACTTAAATTTTCCAGACGTTTTACGGGAGAGTACGATGTGTCTGTAAATAAATCTCATATAAACCGCTATTTCGACCAATACTACAATATCAGTAACCGCGCGATTCTTTACAGATTCGTAGTTCCTTGTATAAAGCGGCTTCAAGCATCTGATTACCTTAAAAATGAATTAATGTGTTAATATTATAATTCAGGGTTTGAAAAGCTGTATTGTATTGTATGTAACTGGGGACCTAGAAAAGACGGAGAGGCTTCGTCCCCGCCATAGCCCTGAGTGGTTCACAACCCAACAGGCTACAGAAGTCCACTCACCCCACCGCCGCCACACACCGAACCCAGGGTTATCGTGCGGTTCGGCCCCCAGTGGACCCCCCCCCCCCCCCCCCCCCCTCATCCCGGGAACGTCTCACACCAGACGTGTGTAACCCCAATGTTTGCTTGGTAGAGTAATTATGGTGTACACGTACGTGGAGAACGTGCTTGTGCAGCAATCGCCGACACAGTGTAACAGAGGCGGAATAAGGGGAACCAGCCCGCATTCGGCGAGTCAGATGGAGAACCGCCTTACAACCCACCCACAGACGGTCCGGCACACCAGACCTCGACACTAATGCGCCGAACGGATTCGTGTCTCGGACAAGCACGCCCTCCCGCCCGTTAAGCTGTGCGTTAGGGCGCACGGCTAACTGGGTGGCCTTTGAAAAATTTTTTTGAAGTTGTCAAGTGCTCTGATTATGAATCACTGGATAAATGTTGTCTGGGTAATTTGCTCTGCATTATAAGCAAGAGCACGTTTTTCACGAATCCCAATGTTTATGATGTCATATCTCCTGAACTATGTGTTTTATAATGATATTTGTTTGCAGGTACATACAGTGGTGTATGTAGATACTTTGTCTGCACAGTGTATTGCAAATAAAGTTAGTTATAAAGATGTAATAAATCAAAAAGACGTGCCTGACGATCAACTTATATTGCACGACATTTTATTGGGAAGGTACTTTTTCAGGCATCTACATGTCTGTGATGCCATATCGTCTGAACTATGTGTCGTATAGTGATATAATTTTGTAAGTTGTATATGTGGATATTCCTTGTAGACTAATTTGTGAACATAGTTAATGGTAAAGAAGTAATATATTAAAACGTCATTTCTGATACTGAAGTCTTACTGCATGAACGGCGAAAATGCGGTAGACGATAAACATTTATGCTTTCATCGTGTTGTGGAGGTGTCAGCGAGAAGAACTACAGTAGAGGTCGAAAATCATGTGTAAACTTTCTTCGAACTCACTAAGGGCTTTCATTCTGAAATACTGGACGAATGAAACCTGGATATTTACGCGCCACCCCTTACGCTGCCTCAAGACAGCCATGCAGCTTCCAACAGTAATATTAGGCTTATTGTGTTATATTTATAACATAATAATATATTTCTTATTGACTAGATCAAGACAATAATTTTAAATTTTTAAATTCTGTCAATAAGTATGCGAAATAGTGAAAGTAAAAATTTTGTTCCCCCTGGAATGGGTTAGTTTGGCAACTGGTTAGTGATACGGGGTTCCAACATAGTCACTCCGCCACACTGCCCGCCAACTTCACCGCCTGGTAAATGCCCGGATTCGTGACTCCGCAGTGTACCAGGACTTTTCGCTCTTTAGGTGGCATTATTCTGCGAATGTATCTGAGCCTGTTCTAATTCCTACGACCTGTGAAGTACCAGAAAGAGAGCTTCACTCGCCTACAGTGTCGTTTGAATAAAATAAAAATGAGGTTTTTCTGGACGGCAGTGTGCTTTGCGCCTTTTGCTCGTCAGGTTAAGCTGAGGTGTGACTTTCTGCGTTATGACCTGTCTATCCACTATAAGAAGCCGTGACAGTCGACTGCGACCATGTTAGCTGGCCGTTGTGGCCAAGCGGTTCTAGGCGCTTCACTCCGGAACATGTTGTTGTATTCAGTTCTGGCAAAGACTGTTTTTCCAGAATCGAAAAACTGACAGTTCTCCTTTAATAAAATGAATATTAAAACCTTAACGCCTACAACACGTCAGTCATGAGTCCCATGCGCAAAGTATCCAGGATCAGGCTACGAAAAAAATCGGTTATATCGCGGTCGAATCATAAACCTTCAGTAAGTGCACACCTAGCTACATCCTGATCACACGACAAGCCTGACCGTTCCGTCCTTCGCACCAATCCCCCGCCTCTGCCACGAAACACGACCCCACTCCAACCCTACCTCCAACACAGCAGTAATGTCTCATCACATTTCTCATCGCTTTAGCTCGAATTGTAGAAACGCTATGAAATCTCGAATTATGTTTTCAGCTTAAATGAAATGAGCAAACAATCAAATAGTTCAAATGACTCTGAGCACTATGGGACTTAACTTCTAAGGTCATCAGTCCCCTAGAACGTAGAACTACTTAAACCTAACTAACCTAAGGACATCACACACATCCATGCCCAGGGCAGGATTCGAACCTGCGACCGTATCGGTCGCGCGGTTCCAGACTGTAGCGCCTGTAACCGCTTGGCCACCCCGGCCGGCAGCAAACAATCAATCTTTTGTAATTTAGGACGTGACCTTCCAGCCGTATCAGTTACATGAACAATGAGGAACAAATCAAATAACTTCACATCGCATTGCAATGAGGTCGTTACTGTAACGTATGTTTCCGATAAAAAGCAGAGCTAATGCTTTCAATTTTGTTCTCAGCAGTTTGTAAACATATAGTGATGTCTTTTACGTACATTGATACATGTGGTCTCACTTGTAAGTTTTTCCTGATTAATACGAAACAGTATATGTTTCTTATTGTTACATATTAAACTTGTCTGTTGAATGTACTGCTTCTCTGAAAACTAGTGAATTATTAAGAATTAATTAATATTTTACTTGAGATATTAGTTTTATGCGCCATTGGTTGCAGTTTTCACTGATCGAGTCTGACAAAACTTGGTTATAATCAGTTCTTGCCATACAGCAGACATTTAAGACTGACGGGAGAAACATACTTAAAAATAACAATCTCAGTGGCTGCAAAACAAAAGATAGAATTGAAGGCAACGTAACAGAGCGCTGATAAGGCAGCCGCTGGGGTTACCTACCTCCTACGGCCCTCTGCTACTCTGGCACCGACGAGGCAGACGGACGGAGGCAAGTGTCTCAACCAATGAGAAGCCCTTATTCGCCACCCTATATTGTGGGCGGAACAGGGCGTGGTCTGGGCGTAGGCTACAGTCCTAGACCTTCTCCGATGTTATGTTCTCCTAACACAGGGCCGGGTGCGTGAGCTGCCCGTGAGGCTGCCCGAAAACGGCCGAAGACTTCCGAAAATACACGATCGACAGCTGACTCCCGCGTTTGAGACACGTTAGTTTTCTTAGCGTTGTCGTTATTCTTCAAGTGCAATGCGGTGAATACTTACGACACAATATAACACGTGATTGTGTTTCGAAGGTGTAGCTTCCCAATCTTGTGTTACACAAAACTGCCATCGAATAAAAAATTAATGACGGTTAGCTCATAAAAATTCTACAGAGAAGAGAAGCAAACGAAGCAATGCTAGTGAGTGTGTTTTTATGTGCCACCTCGTCATATAAGTCTTTGCAAGTAAAACAGCTATGTTGTTTTCCTATCAGTATCAGCGAGTGAAATTTGAATTTTGATTTTTTCCTCCCTGTGCGACCAGCTGGTACTTCGTGTCCCACCTTCTTCTAAGGTTTTGTTAATTTCATCATGGAAAATATGGAAATTTATGGTAAGGTCTTATGGGACCAAGCTGGGGTGATCATCGGTCCCTAAGCTTACACACTGTTTAATCTAACTTAAACTATCTTACGCTGAGGACGACACACATACGCATGCCCGAGGGAGGTTTCGAATCTCCGACGGGGGGATCCACGCGGAACGTAACAAGACGCCTCAGACCTTGCTGCTACCCCCGCGGCAATTTGATCGTTGAAGAAAAACTTTCACACAAATATATGTTCCCAGACTTACTCCAGACCTTAGCAGCTATTCGTGACAACTGTGGGAACTGTTCTCAAGGGAGATTCATGTAAATTATTTCAATATTTTTTGCAGAGTGAAACCTTTCCATGAGTACGCTACTGCACTGAAACGCGAAAAGATCTAACTGAATTTAAGAAGGTGCACTTTCAACGTTGATTGCCACTGGAGTTGCAAAACAGTAAAATAAAGATCAAACATTGCAGTATCGTAACAAATTCATCAAAATCTTCATTCGTTGTTCTTTTCGTACATTTATTTCATCTATTATTATAGCAACGTTCTGAAAGTGCAGAAATGACGCTGCTGAAAGTTATTTTATCCGCAAAAGCAGTTTTCTTTTATAACCCAAAAGGTCCGGAACATCGGTAATGAATTTACATCTACCCTGCAAAGTTGTACACAATACATTCAGATGCTTCGTAGTGTAGGTTAGGAACGCAAGATCAAACATCCGCTGGAAGTGATCAAACACTTTTACTGGGGTTCCATTCATGTCCATGAATAATGCTGCATACTTATATATGTTGTAAACACGTTCTAAATCAACGCGCTCTTTTCACTACTTCAAGAGCTTTGGATAGGTAACCCTCAATGTACCATAATTGTGAATAACATGAGTCTCTTCCTCTTAACATGTTACAGGAAGAAGATAAAACAGAGGGCAAAATCAGATATTCTTACACGTAATAGTAACATTTTCAAGTAATGACATATATCAACATGAACGTTCTTCCCTATTTCTTACCAGTTTTAGCTCGAGATCGTTGGCCTTCCTTTACTCCATATCAATGGTTATCAGAAAATTCTTAAGAAGGAGCTCAAGATTTCTCTTCACATTTACTTCTTCGACGTCGATTAAACAACAATACAAAACGGACACTAAAGGCTGCTTTGTGTTTCAATAAAAAAAAAAAAGAAAAACATTATTCTACTATGCTGAGTTAAAGCATAGGGATTCATCCGATTTTCGTTTTGAGGGTCTTATAATTCATCGTGAGCTGTTATTCTCTTCTTAATTTTTTCCTAGCGCGAACGCCAACACTACCGACACGAAGTAAACAGGCTGGTCTTGCCGTGCACGCATCAATAACAAGCGAGCGAAGATAACCGGGTGGTGGATGGGAACTGCTGGCTGACAGCGCCAGCGGACAAGCAGTGTACGCACCCACATGAGCCCACTCCCACAAAAGCGCATTTGCCTAACCTTATCCCAACAGCTTGTAGTGTCCCGGCCGCTTGGCAGTATGATGTGTCACACGAGTTAAAAATATGCCTGTAGAAACCAATTCTGACGTCAGTGCTTGTGAGAGTTATGTGGTATCTGCTATGCGTTATTTCGTTTTGGTAGTTAGCTTGTGTTCTACTAAACACTCAAACGTTCATAAACGGAGAAACTGCGAGCTGATTACATCCATCAGATAGTTTTATACAGTCTCTATCGTGAATAGATACCAAACGTTCTTAAGTACTTCCTTTTTTGTCTGTTGTGTTGTGCATAACATCATCTGTAACCTTATGGCACTCTGCCAAATAACGACCAGTTTTTTGTAGTCATGTTGATCAATATCTGAATGATTGTGCGATAGCTAGTAGTAAAACTCATATGTTCTAAAAATATCCGAAATATTAGTATTATCCCTGCACGAAAAACACGAGAAATGTGAGGTTAAATTCTGCTTAGACCACATTTCGATCTGCGGGATAGTAGACGTACTGATAACGGTTTCAACGTCGTCTACCTACACAAATCCTAGTGGAATAGCTGTTAGAGTGACATCTGTGTTTACTCTTTAACAGGGTATGCTCACAGGGAGAATGCGCACTGCGGTACAAACGTGTGAAGCTAGCAGGCAGCCATGCCACAGAGAAGCAGTTCTCCACTGTTCAGTCGCCCGATGTTTGTGCTCCTTACACCAAGCGAGGGGCCGTATGTCAATTACCGACGTGATGTGTGGCTTATGAGCAGCCGCTCGACCGTAAAATCCGAGTTTTCTCACCTACCGCCTTATTGTCATAGTACTCGTAGTGGATGCAGATGCAGTTAGAGATTCCTGTGTGATGGTCTGGATAGCTGTCTGCCTATTACACATTACGGCCATTCTTCGGCCTTCGGTGGTCTCTGTCAGTCAACAGACGAGTTCGGCCTGTGTGCTTTTGTGCTCTTTTTGTTCCTTCACGTTTCCATTTCACTGTCACATAGGAAACAGGGGACCTAGGGATGTTTAGGGGTTTGGAAATATCGTGTACAGACGTATGACACAAGTGACACCCACCCACCTGACCACGTTCGAAGTCCATGAGTTCTGCAGAGCGCAACATTCTGCTCTCTCAATGTCTAATGACTACTGAGGTCGCTGATATGTGTAACTTGGCAGTAGGTGGCAGCACAACACACTTAATATGGAAATCGTATGTTTTTGGGGGTGTCTGGATACTTTTTATCACATAGTGTATATTGACAAATAAGCTCACGAATAGAAGAGCGTACGATGCAAAAGAACAGTTATCAAAAGGGCCTGGCAGTAAGAAAGCTATTACTTTACCATTACAGAGCACTCAAACAAGACACACGTAAGTAATCAGTGGATACAAAATGAGGAAATAAAACATGTAATTGACGGCGACCGATAGCGACTGTAATGAAGGCTAGTGGCAATGGAGCGTGACAGATTACCTCAGTAGCGGCATGGCGGCCCCAGTTGTGTGGTTGTGATCGCCATTACGAATTGTCATCGTAATGCCAGCTGATCTGACTGTCACAACTAGAGAGCCACTATGTAATTAACTTTTTCTCTGACTAATCGGCAATCAACAATAGGACCATTTGGTATCTATAGCGCTCAGTTGCGCAGTCTCAACAAGACGACTACGCGGTAGGACCATGGGGTCTGGAGACTGCCTGTACCAATCATGTAAACGCGTCTTGGCGGCCGAAGAAACTGGATCTCAGACAGGCAAAGCTCTTCCTTTCGTTAGTAATATATTGAAATGTTTGTGCTAGGGGTCGGCAGTGGATTACGCAAAATGCCTACCACTCTTACAAACTCAAAAGAGAAATGCAATACAAATTTGTATACGCCTTGCCTAACTTTAAATCAATAATTTTTTTAACAGTAACTGAAACACTCTGTGATCTTAACACTGTGGAAAATACAAATGGGATTAGTCCTTATTAATCATTAGTGTTGTGAATGAAACAAACTTCCGACAGCATACACCAAACGTTCCAAGTAGGGGCCTTGGCTTTACAGTGGAACGCCACCAATGTGACATCAAAAATCAGTTACGATTTGGAATCAGCCATACTTATTATTTCATTAGGATGGCCTGTCTTCAACTGTTTTCTGGTGAAACTAAATATAATCCTAAGTTTTAATATATGAGTTTATTTTCTAAAGTTTGTATCACCATTAAAAGCTATACAATTAGTTCTTTGAACCAAAAAATTAATATAACTTGACGTAATTGAGATACAGGTGATTCCTTACTTGAAACTGAAGAAATGTTACGTATCTGAAAATGAGTGTAAGAAAGTCAGTTCTATCACGGAATACACGATCGCATGCACAAAAATACAATAAATATATGTTTTAGAGAAGGTCATTTGGTATGTAATGCACTGTTAACAACTTTATGGTACCTCCAGCTAAATGGAAAATTGCTACAGAACCGAGAGTTGCTTTCAAAGTCTGTGCAACTCGGGAAAACAACTTGAAACGCGGATTGAAGGTACAGGTATGTGAACGCTCTTAAGTGGCAAGACAAGCTGATGACAAGCCTTTCAAATTATGAGCCTCTCAGACCAAAGGCAGTGCTAACACTAAAAGCGACACTATCTCAAGATTTAGCAAAGTAATCTGAGCAGTGGCCTTCTACCATATGTACGAGTAACAAGTAACAATTTCCCGGAATACGCCAAAATGCAGGGGAAAACTGATAAAAGACCTCCACCTTCGTTTCCCATATTTCAGTTAACTAGCTAGAGGTTGGTACACAGCATTTCCTGTGTCACCACTCATTGGCCCAGGCATCAAGAAAAAGGCACAGACATACTTTTTCTATATGTTTGGATGATAATATCCGGAAAGTAAATGTCAGATGTTTTCCCAGACTGGAGATTTGAAAATCGCTGTTTCATGTGTTTGCATCAGTCTATAGGATGCACTGAGTCATGATGCCAGCAGTACTGAGGGGACCTGCGGTCGCTGTGCTCTCATTTCAAAGGACCATTCTGATGCGAGGACATTGCACCAGGCCAGCATTCGACTAAGCACTTTAGCGAGCCCACAACCCAACAGAGGTTTTTAAATTTTAACGTATTCTAGGTGACAACACCACGCAAGCTTGTGGCAACACATCCACTCTAGTTTCACTCAGAGAAGCGATATTTAAGAACCTTACTTCAGAGGCCTGTGGCTATGTATTTCCCTCTATCAAAGTTAATATAGATGCGAAATTTAAATAATATCGCAAAGTGATACGTTACTGTTACGCTGCGTTACCCGATTTTACTCTACATTTTGAAAAAAATAAAAGTCCCTTTATGTGGATATTCGATCATCACTGATTAATGAAACTAAACGAGAAATGAATTCTACTTCCAATGAACAACTGTAAATCTGAAATATCCGAAACTCCTTGGAATCTCAATGATAAGATATGTAATATGAGAAATTTGGTCCCACATTCAATTAAAAGTCAGCGCAGTTGTATCTTTAGTCTAGATTTTACATGGCAGGCCTAGAGCGAGATGATGAAACATAATAACATCATATAACATCATGCTCCAAGACAAAGCATCAAGTACCTGAACATCTGAACATTATAAAGTGAAACAACTTTGTTTGAATGAATAAATACAAAAAATGTGTTAGTAGTAGCTGTCTCATTCCATCAAGCACATGTACAAAATGAACAGAAATATTTAGCTGCTTAATTAGACTTGCGCACATTTGGCTCCAGAATTAGCTGTTTATGGCTTAATTCACTTATTCTAGGCTCCCAGTGTGCAATGTTGTGCATGTTCATTGGTTACTAAAACAAGAAAAAACATGTATATATGAATAAGTCCTTGTTAGCAATAATACAGAAAAATGAGTTAACCGAACGTTTCGAAATCAATCGCCGCAGGCGAGAATGCCAGAGAAGGCACACGGATTGTCGACAGGCTGTTTTCATCATAGTATGGCGAGACATGGGGCCCGCGACCTTCATTCCCTTGTGAGATTAGCCGAAGGTAAAAGGCCACACTCCACTGGTCCCTCCACATCTTTCGAAGTTATTTGCCCCACACAGCTAACGCCGAATCCTGTTTTCTGATGCACTTCAAATTCGCTTCTTCTGAAACTTTTGGATGGTCTTATGAACACAACTTCTACTCTTCAACGTTATACTCAAGCTCTTTTCTGGAAGTGGAACAGTGACAAAACGGGCTCATTTCATTAATTTTTAAAAGTGCGTTTCATTCCATAACAAACACTCTTTGGACTGTAAAGATAAAGTGAAAAAGGAAAATGGCTGTAGCCTTGCCGAAAAAATCAAGGAGAATAACTGTCAGTTTCCCTCAAAGAATTACATCTAAATATACATTCGGTTTTCGCATTCATATGAGTTACCGCTGTACTTGACATACCAAATTCCCACTGTCTTTATCGCTGTGGCCACATGGTTGTGCAAGTGCTCCTTATATTTTAGGAATTTGAGTGGTGTAATTTGATGATGAGTGTGTTCTGGGTGCTTGCAGACGAAGGTACTATACTGACAGTGTAAAATTTTTAGAAAATTCCTTCAGAATCGTTCACAATTGTACTTTTTATGATTCGAAAACTAGTTACGTCAAGAGTGTCTTGAGGATTGCAAAGTAAATTAATTGCTGTCTTTTAGGTTGTTTTCGTAGATATGCTGTCTGAATTTTGTGGAAAGGGTATATTTTGTGGTTAATGTGTAATTTGGAAAATCTTTCAGCTGGATATGGTGCTAACTCTGTAGTTCGACAATGTTTATCTTATTTTTGGCGGGATGTCGTGGCATGTGATTGGTATATCTTCGCGTGACGCACCTTTGGCGGGAAAGACCGGATTGGCTACCTTATTTCCGTGTTGTTACTTTCTGTCTTCCCTGCTGCGTCACTTGTAAGAAGAGTCTCGTATTGGTGAATTTGAAAGAGCCATTTGTCTGGTGGTAACTGCTTTGGCGTTAAGTTCGACGTCGCAGCGTTATATTACGGCGGATTTTTCAACTACCAGAGTCTAACTCTTCCTTGTGGCCAGAGAATGCAGCACTGTCTGGTAACCGCTTTGGCGTCTAGTATGTTGTTGCAGCGTCATCTTGCGGCGGTTTTGTCAACTAGCAGAGTCTAACTCTTCCTTGTGACTAAGGAGTGCAGCACTGCCGGGATGAGTGTCTTACTTCACCATAGATGGCGGCATCAACTGGACACTGAGACACTGACATCTAGTGGCGCAAGCGTGAATTGAACTCTTTCTTATACTATAGAGGGAGACACAAGAAGAACGCTGATGTGCTAATCTGCTAATGATTAGCGTTTGTTTTAACATCATTTGTACTTTTCTTGTCCAAAGTTTTATGATGATTCCTACTGAATACTGTAACATTGATCGGTCTACTCTTGCGTGAATGCGCGGAAACTGAGTAGCAAAATTTCCGTAAAAGCTGGTGGCAGCTAACGGACTAACTAATGGTGAATGTAGAACAACATCAATGAATATGGAGGGTTCACTTAACAATGCTCGTCGACACAGTATTGACACATCTACTAGGAGGCACAATAGGGAGATACCACGTAGTAGTCCGTGAGGTGAGACACCTAGAAGGTCAAACATGAAAAGTCACATGACAGAGGCTGTGGAGGAAATAATTACAGAGCTTCAGACAGACCTTAGAGGAAAGAAAACATCAACTGTTATATCGTCATCGGTATAAAATATGGATTCTAGCACTACGGCAGGTGAAACTATATGGACAAATAGAAGAACCCAGAGTAGAAAACACTAGGCTAAGTAGGGAATTAGCAGCATGGAGCACTCCTGATGTGCACGCACGTTTAGAGAAATTACAGGCAGAAATAGTAGAACTGAAAGCGAAGAACGAGAAGTTGAGATCCGAAAATCGATCCCTTCCAGAGTCTTTCGCTACTGCGGTGGCTAGTGTGCCCCCGAGGAATTTGAAAAGTAAGTTGGAACAACAAATTAGTCAAATGAAAGCGAAACAGACTAGCACCCTCTTTTTCAAGTCAGATAATAATAACGATGTTAAAACAATAAGGGAGGCATTAACAAAGACAATAAATCCGTAACAGAACTAAGTTAAAATAAAGGCAATAAGATCGACGGCAAATACTGTTATTTTGGAGACAGAAACACAAGCTGATAAAGTAAAAATAATGGAAAGGGCAGCACAACTTCGGAACATCAGATGTGAGGAACCAAGAAAATTTAAGCCATTGCTTGCTGTGTATCAAGTACCAACAACTTTAACCGATGATGAATTTCTCGAAGAGCTGTATGAAATCAACCTAAGTGAGCATATTTCAGGACAAGAATTTAGTGAGGGTGTTTCAATTCGGTTTAAAACAGGACCGCGAGTGAAACATACAGTAAACAATGTTCTCCAGGTATCACCAAAAATTCGTCAGCAGTTGTTACTGAGTGATAGGGTGTACATTCAGTTTGAAGCATTAAATATTAGAGATTTCGTAGGTGTACAGATATGTTTTAACTGTTGGTGTCTTGGGCACTACACTAAACAATGTAATAATATGGAGGTGAGTGGAAGATGTGCCAAATCGGGGCATAAGAGATTTGACTGTAAAGAGGAGATGATAACTGGATGTATACAATGCACGTATAAGAACAAGGTCTGTGACAAGGCAGGGGTACCTATATGTCAAACATATAAAATGCTATATGAAAAACAAATTGAACGTACAGATTACGATATAGTGAATAATGCCCACTAATATGGACTGTAATCCAAATCGCGAGACAGTACACCCCCAACCAGTCATGGAAGTAGTCACACGGACATCTAATCCTAGTCATACCAAACAAATTAAGGTAATGCAACTGAACTGTATGGAAGGTACCCATGTAGGTATGAAACTCAACAGGTTATTAGATGAAATACATGTTGATATAGCTTGCCTCCAAGAACCACATATGCATGGTGGCACAGTTACTGGTTTATCGATGCAGTTCACCACAACTGTGAGAACTTAAAGTGCTAAAGCAGCAATAGTACTGATTAACTCTAATTTGACTCTGTACAGAACACATTGTCAGAGCGGAGATTGTACATGGACGTGACATCTGGATTATTTCATCTATATATGCTCAATATTCATATGAAACGGATGCCTTTACTGGAAAAATGTGAGACATTGCATGGTTTTCACAAGAGAAAAGATTGATTTATTAGCATACATAAACACATGGTCAACCATATGGCATGCTGATAAAACAGATGTTAGAGGACACATTGTCGAGGATGTAATAAATGTATGCCATTTATTCCCATTAAACAGAGTGGGACAACGACCAAACTTTCGTGGTCGTGCCGGTGGCCAAAGTAATATTGATATTTCATTGGCAAATGATATTTCCTTACCACATATAAATACACTACTGGCCATTAAAATTGCTACATCAAGAAGAAATGCAGATGATAAACGGGTATTCGTTGGACAAATACACTCCTGGAAATTGAAATAAGAACACCGTGAATTCATTGTCCCAGGAAGGGGAAACTTAATTGACACATTCCTGGGGTCAGATACATCACATGATCACACTGACAGAACCACAGGCACATAGACACAGGCAACAGAGCATGCACAATGTCGGCACTAGTACAGTGTATATCCACCTTTCGCAGCAATGCAGGCTGCTATTCTCCCATGGAGACGATCTTAGAGATGCTGGATGTAGTCCTGTGGAACGGCTTGCCATGCCATTTCCACCTGGCACCTCAGTTGGACCAGCGTTCGTGCTGGACGTGCAGACCGCGTGAGACGACGCTTCATCCAGTCCCAAACATGCTCAATGGGGGACAGATCCGGAGATCTTGCTGGCCAGGGTAGTTGACTTACACCTTCTAGAGCACGTTGGGTGGCACGGGATACATGCGGACGTGCATTGTCCTGTTGGAACAGCAAGTTCCCTTGCCGGTCTAGGAATGGTAGAACGATGGGTTCGATGACGGTTTGGATGTACCGTGCACTATTCAGTGTCCCCTCGACGATCACCAGTGGTGTACGGCCAGTGTAGGAGATCGCTCCCCACACCATGATGCCGGGTGTTGGCCCTGTGTGCCTCGGTCGTATGCAGTCCTGATTGTGGCGCTCACCTGCACGGCGCCAAACACGCATACGACCATCATTGGCACCAAGGCAGAAGCGACTCTCATCGCTGAAGACGACACGTCTCCATTCGTCCCTCCATTCACGCCTGTCGCGACACCACTGGAGGCGGGCTGCACGATGTTGGGGCGTGAGCGGAAGACGGCCTAACGGTGTGCGGGACCGTAGCCCAGCTTCATGGAGACGGTTGCGAATGGTCCTCGCCGATACCCCAGGAGCAACAGTGTCCCTAATTTGCTGGGAAGTGGCGGTGCGGTCCCCTACGGCACTGCGTAGGATCCTACGGTCTTGGCGTGCATCCGTGCGTCGCTGCAGTCCGGTCCCAGGTCGACGGGCACGTGCACCTTCCGCCGACCACTGGCGACAACATCGATGTACTGTGGAGACCTCACGCACCACGTGTTGAGCAATTCGGCGGTACGTCCACCCGGCCTCCCGCATGCCCACTATACGCCCTGGGTCAAAGTCCGTCAACTGCACATACGGTTCACGTCCACGCTGTCGCGGCATGCTACCAGTGTTAAAGGCTGCGATGGAGCTCCGTATGCCATGGCAAACTGGCTGACACTGACGGCGGCGGTGCACAAATGCTGCGCAGCTAGCGCCATTCGACGGCCAACACCCCGGTTCCTGGTGTGTCCGCTGTGCCGTGCGTGTGATCATTGCTTGTACAGCCCTCTCGCAGTGTCCGCAGCAAGTATGGTGGGTCTCACACACCGGTGTCAATGTGTTCTTTTTTCCATTTCCAGGAGTGTATATTATACTAGAACTGACATGTGATTACATTTTCATGCAGTTTGGGTGCGTAGATCCTGAGAAATCAATACCCAGCACAACCGACTCTGGTCGCAATAATGGCCTTGATACACCTGGGCATTGAGTCAAACAGAGCCTGGATGGCGTGTAAAGAAACAGGTGCCCGTGCAGCTTCAACACGATACCACAGTTCATCAAGAGTAGTGACTGGCGTATTGTGACGAGCCAGTTGCTCGGCCACCATTGACCAGACGTTTTCAAATGGTGAGAGATCTGGAGAATGTGCTGGCCAGGGCAGCAATCGAACATTTTGCTTATCCTGAAAGGCCCGTACAGGACCTGAAACAGGCGGTCGTGCATTATCTTGCTGAAATGTAGGGTTTCGCAGGGAGGGAATAAAGGGTAGACCCACGGGTCGTAACACATCTGAAATGTAACGTCCACTGTTCAAAGTGCCGTCAATGCGAACAAGAGGTGACCGAGACATGTAACCAATGGCAGCTCATACCATCACGCCGGGTGATACGCCAGTATGGCGATGACGAATACACGCTTCCAATGTGCGTTCACCGCTATGTCGCCAAACACGGATGCGACCATCATGATGCTGTAAACAGAACCTGTATTCATCCGATAAAATGACGTTTTGCCTTTCGCGCACCCAGGCTCGTCGTTGAGTACACCATCGCAGGCGCTCCTTTCTTTGATGCAGCGTCAAGGGTAACCGCAGTCATGGTCTCCGAGTTGATAGTCCATGCTGCTGCAAACGTCGTCGAACTGTTGGTGCAGATGGTTGCTGTCTTCCAAACGTCCCCATTTGTAGACTCAGGGCTCGAGACGTGGCTGCACGATCCGTTACAGTCATGCGGATAAGATGCCTGTCATCTCGACTGCTAGTGATACGAGTTCGTTGGGATCCAGCACGGCGTTCCGTATTACCCTCCTGAACCTACCGATTCCATATTCTGCTAACAGTCACTGGATCTCGACCAACGCGAGCAGCAATGTCGCGATACGATAAACCGCAATCGCGATAGGCTACAATCCGACCTATATCAAAGTGGGAAACGTGATGGTACGCATTTCTCCTCTTCACACGAGGCATCACAACAACGTTTCATTAGGCAACGCTGTTTGTGTATGAGAAATCGGTTGGAAACTTTCCTCATGTCAGCACGTTGTATGTGACGCCACTGGTGCCAACCATGTGTGAATCCTCTGAAAAGCTAATCATTTGCATGTTACAGCATCTTCTTCCTGTCGGTTAAATTTCGCGTCTGTTGCACGTCATCCTCGTGTTGTATCAATTTTAATGGCCAGTAGTGTACGTGGGAAGTCGTGGATGGTGCCACACATAGCGATCACTATGTTATCATTATTCACACAGACAATTATAGAAACACTCAAAGCACTCAGATACAACAACAGTACTTATATTTTGGTAGGGACGATTGGAACAAATTAAGAATTGTAATATAAGAATCGGCACTGTACGCTGCTCACGGTACTACAGACTGTGAAACACATGTTTTGACAGAAGTCCTGCAGAAAGTACAAATGAATGCCATCCCACTGGCCAGTGCTAAGCGGAGGCATCAACGACTTCGGACAGCAGAACTAACTGAATAGATTCGCGGAATAAGAGAAAGTACTAACAGAGGGCTACATCACCCCAAGAACGACAGCTTAGACTGGGTCAGTACCAGGATGCAAAACAAAAGTGTAAAACCGAACTCTGTAAAACCAGACAAAGATATTGGACCGATTTCGTCAAAACGAACTTACAGAAAGATATCTGGGGACAACCATTTAAGCTAATGACTGATCGCATCAAAACCCCGATGGTACTGTCAACGTTAAAACGAACAGACGAAACCATGAGAAGTGGCTGGAGATCTTCAGCAGAATATCTCCTAAACAAGCTCCTACCAGATGACCCACACATAGAGGACGAACGACATCGTCGTGACTTACGTGATGGAATGGAAACTGCATATGTAAATCAGGTTATCACACTCCCCTATTCGCAGGAAGAAGTAGCCTTAGCAATAGATAAACTTAAAAATAGAAAGGCGCCAGGCCCTGATGGAATATGCACAGAAACATTGAAGAACGCCAGTACATTGATCACCCCATACTTGACTGACCTTTTTAATGAAGCCCGTCTACAAGGAAGAAGCCCTACACTCTGGAAAATGGCTAATGCAGTTATTATTAAGAAGTCTCAACATAGGGACCCAACTGACCCGAAATCCTAATGACCTATCTGTCTCCTGAATACACTTGCTAAGGCACAGGGGAGGCTCCTGTGTGATAGATTACAGGCGCATAGGCGTCTTCTTGGTCTAACTCCCCACCAATCGATAGATGACGCCATAAGCCGTGCCCTACAAATTGTGAGGAATACGACCGAGAAATATGCGGTCGCTGTACTTATTAATATCGGTGGAGCCTTTGATAATCTCTGGTGGCCGTCACTATTCGGCAGACTAGGGGAAATTTGATTACCTACTGTCCTGTATTCTAGTTTTATGGACTACTGTAGGGGAAGAATTGTAGAATGAAAAGCAGGAACACAGAAGGTGGTTATGAGAATAACCAAGAGATGTCCACAGGGATCAATCTGTGGGCTCATTTTTTGGGATATAGCGATTGAGCCCCTATTGGACATCTTGGATAGAGACACACATATATAAGTTGTTGTCGCTTATGCGGATGATATTTTGGTTGTTGTTTCTGCACCGTCTAGACTGCTACTGGAAAATAAAGGTACAGTAACACTACAGATGATGAATTACTGGTGTAATCAGAACAAACAGAAAATAGCAGGAAACAAAACAGTTCACTTACTGCTTAAGGGAGTACTACAGCGCAATCCAAGCATAAAATTCAATAACATTAATATACAAAGGAAACAGGTAGCTAGATATTTAGGACATCATCTAATTGAACGGCTCTCCTTCAAAAAACATATAAAACTTACTGTAGACAAAGCTGCTAAAATTATGCATAAACTGGCTAGATTAAATTCAGTGCAGTTTCGATTACCACTAATGACGATGCGGATGTATCACACAGCACTATTCGAGTCCATTGCATGCTTTGCAGCTAGTGCCTGGGCGCATCGTCTTTGTCTAATGACCTACAAGACAATAGTCAGGAGAGGACAAAGAAGTGTACCACTTATAATGATGGGAGCGTTTAGCACAACACCAGTTGAGGCCCTGTATGTGGTTCTAGGAACATCCCCAATAGACCTTACTATTCGCTGTAGAGCTACCTCATATTGGTTGAAGAATGGTGACTTAGAAACTGCATTCCAAATAACAGGAGAAAACATACAAACTAAACAACAACTACACAAATGGAAATTAGACACGTGGCAAAGAGAATGGGAGACATCAGATAAAGAGCGGCGTGTCTTCTCCTTATTTCCAAATGTATCTGAGTGGCGATAACTAAATTATGTAGAGCCAAGTCGTGGCACGGTTCACTATTTGACTGGGCATGAACCATACCCAACACATCTACACCGTATGGGAGTAAGGCAAACCGAGATTTGCACATGTGGCATTCTTGGAACCCCTGAACATGTTGCGTTAACGTATAACTTACTCGACCACGCACGACCTGCTGTAAGAGACGACGAGGTCAGTGCGATTCTTCGTGACCCAGATAAATGGAATACCGTAAATAGTCTGGCTGACTCAGTGTCAACGACACTGCTTGACATGTATAAAAATCATCATCCTACTGCCAGAACAAGTCACAGAATCCCAACACATCAATTGGGAAGACACAAGCTCCGACAATGACACAGACACTAGAACAGACACTGATTAATATTGTCAGAAGGTGTAGAAGGGCAGCGAAATAGATACTGACTAATACTGATATTGATGTAGAAGGACCAAACTTACAATGACTGTGTCACACGACTGATTGATACATTTCATTAGCATATAATGGGCGCTCCCTCATTTGACTCACAGATTATTTGAGATATCATTGGACATACATGCGGGTTCCCCTTCCTGGCTCGCAACCTTGTCACTTGTCTTGCCAGATGTACTGTATTTAGTTGTAATTAACTTAAGCAATTTTACACTTTAATTATTACATTTTAGACTTCCATGAGACTTAATGTTTGATTTGTTTACTAAAGGCATTTCCAGCTTTCAGGATATATTAACATGGTTTTCACTTTAGTAATCCACTGTCCCAAATAAAATTTTGTGTAGAGGAATTGATGATGTACAACCTTCAGCTACCTGAATATTTTTAACGGCTCTGAACGCTATGGGACTTAACTTCTCAGGTCATCAGTCCCCTAGAACTTAGAACTACTTAAACCTAACTAACCTAAGGACCATCACACGCATCCATGCCCGAGGCAGGATTCGAACCTGCGACCGTAGCGGTCACGCGGCTCCAGACTGTAGCGTCTAGAACCGCACGGCCACCCCAGCCGGCCGAATATTTTTGTATTTTTATTTGTGTTGAGGAGAACTTTAATTTCAGTTACGATTAATAGCCTGCAAAAGGTATAATGGTATTGTTGTACACTAATATTCATATTGTTTTATTATTCACGTGAAATTTGAAACCTTATTTTTAATCTCATATAGAGAAATCCAGTTATGTTCAACCTTAAGGCACATACACTGCCTCCTCGCCCAGGAATTGGAAGTGTGAGATTCTAGTTTTAGGAGACACCATACATTTTATAAATTCACTGTTTATACTCATATTCTTTTACAATAAGTTTAATTATATTCTTTTTATTCATTATACAAACTTTGGTAACCACTTGTCTCTAACAACTGATGATTTGTAATGTTATCTCATCTTTAAATTTAATTTTTTCATTTTGAATAGAGGAATCTTGTTATGATCAACTATAGCTATCTACTTCCTGCTTCTTTCATGCGAAATTTTATCATCATTTATAATCTCATATAAAGAAATGTAGTTCACTTCAATTTTGGACACATGTACAGGCTTGCACTCTGGAGTTGCATCACTGAGAACTTGGTTCTTGGTTGATACCGTATAGTTTAGAATTCTTTTCCTTTTTTTGCGTATATTTTTATTTCTATTTTGTCTTACTTTATACTTACATAATTATATTGGTTTTATTAATTATTTTGCATTAAAACATCACTTACTGTATTAAATGACGTACCAATACACAGAGCAGCAGCCAGGACAGAAATATTAGAAAAATGTCCGCCTCCCCGTGGCAAGGACGGTAACGGAATGGGTGCTTGTCAAGCTAACCTAACTTGCGAGCAGTCATTACGGCTAAGAGACCTACACGCTGCCCGGCTTGTCACTTGTCTTAAGTAGCACACGGCCCACCTTAGTAACCCGGGTTGTGGGCTACTCTGTAGTGTTTTTCAAAAACAAATAGTCCCTGTGACAGGCTCTCATGTCTACATCGTTGGTTCACCAAGGTTAATTAAATCCATTCCTTGGGTTCACGAGTTAAGTTGTTAGGATAATAACAAGAGCTGTTGTATTCAGAAATTCCTAAGTGAATACCTACCTCTATCAGTTCTCCAATGGGTGAAAAAAAAAATGATATTATCGTTTGGCATTGTTGTCCCGGAGGTCTCAGTCGGGTTCGGCCGCCAAGTGCCAGTCTTATTTCAGTTGGCGCCACACTGGGCGACTTGCGGCCGATGATGAGGATGAAATGATTATGAGGACAACACAAAACCCAGTCCAGGAGCGGAGAAAATCTCCAACTCGGACGGAATCGAACCAGGGCCCAGTGCATGGGACCCAAACACGTTACCACCCAGCTGAGCAGGCTGACACTCTAATAGATGTAGCTCACAGGTGATAAGAAATATTAACAATATCAGATGGCCATATCGTCAGGTGCCCATTCATAGCTGGTGGAAAGCCAAAAACACTATCACAATATCTTAATTAAAAAGCACTTTTCCACCACCAAATTCTGACAGTACAGTCAATTATAATTTTGCGATGCTATTTACATATCGCATTTGAATTCTACTATATTGATGGAGGGGAATACATAGTTAGTGGGTTCTGGAGTAAGATTCTTCCATTTCCCTTTCATGAGGCTGGTCAGTGAGAACGTATTGCGAGAAGTCGGGGAGTAGTTGACGATTTGAATACGGCATGGTTTACCACCGACTGTTGGACTCTAGGTTCACAGAGTTACTCGGTCAAAAGTCGCAGGTATAGCTGAAGTGATGAATCGGCGGACCCTATTGGCTGATGCATACACGCGAAACCGCCATATTTCCGTCTCTATGGAGCTTCAGTTATTGATGATGTCTGCCAGTCAGACGGGTAAGTGGCATTGGCGCTCCGACATGAATGTCTGAGCAAATGGGTAGCGAAACAACAATTGCAGTGTAACATCCTTTGGGCAGTTAACTGACACACTGTAAGAGATAGTGGAGATGTTTTAGTAGGCTTTCATTTCATTTGGATGTATTTAGGGAAATACTTCCTTATCACCGTGGCGAAAGTCGTGAATCCCCCTCCAAATCGTTCATTTTTGAGAGTGGGAAGGAAAGTAGAGAAGTGGAGGCACGTGGCCATGAAGTCCTATCTAGATAGAGGTGGCTGGTCACACCCAGGGTATTTTGCTGAGCCTTGAGTAATTATCAATTCTAGCATCAGCACTGCCTTTGCCCTGAACAACTCACAAATTGTGAATTCTATTTCCCAACTTGTGTTGCTTCTTAGGTGATATCACTCACTTGATTTGTATAATCGATCCGCTACTTTAACTAGCGATTGCGACCTGCACAGATCTGTAAAACCAATCGTGGTTCAGTAGCAATTCCCATTTCGTTTGAGGTACGTACTTCCTGTTAACAGTATATTCAATTTTAACTGAGCTTTACTCAAACTGTATTTATTGTATTTTTGCGTACACAAAAGATTATTCTGTAGTGGAACAGCCTGTGTTAAAGATATTATGAGATACACTTTAGAGATAAATAATGTTTTAGTAGGAGCTCCCACTAAGTAATACTCCTTATCATAATCAGGAGAACTGATTTTCGCTTTTAGTTCAAATGGTTCAAATGGCTCTGAGCACTATGGGACTCAACTGCTGAGGTCATTAGTCCCCTAGAACTTAGAACTAGTTAAACCCAACTAACCTAAGGACATCACAAATACCCATGCCCGAGGCAGGATTCGAACCTGCGACCGTAGCGGTCTTGCGGTTCCAGACTGCAGCGCCTTTAACCGCACGGCCACTTCGGCCGGCTGCTTTTAGTTCAAATAACTAATTGTAAGTCATTTAATTGTGACATGAAGGCCACAAAATAAACTCATAGATTTAATCTTAGGATTCTGCTCTCTTCCGTCCTACAACAGTCCTGGTTAATCTAACTAAAGCTTAAATATGTCCAATTTTTTTCGTATATCTGAACTGCGCTCTCACTGAGGTGGCATTCCATTGTAAAACATACGGCCTGGGGTCGAATATTTATTGTTGCATCGTTATTGAGAACTGCTCTCATTTGTATTTACCACAGAACCGAGGTTACAGAGAGCTTCAACTACAATAACTAGCAGTTTGTTCGTTTAACGTAAACCAACGAGTAGACTAACTTTATAACTATTCTGCGTTGAGTATGTAAGTGTGGTAGGTTGTTTGGCTACTCCACTGTCAGGTCCCCACAAATCACCTCACATACCGATAATAAGCACTACCATTCATGTCGACTGTTATCAATGGTAGTTACCCCTGGAACAGTCTAACAATCGCAGTCAGGAACGGTGAGACGGAATTACTGTAGCGAACTTCTGATCTCGCCGCTTCGCTTGCTTCTATTACTTCTCTACACTGCGAGTATCATTGCGAATGTAGATAGATGATTGTGCAGTATGTCCATTCATTGTACATTCTCGAACACATAGATCATGAAAGTATACCAGACAGCACTCTACATATTACTAGCACCTTGGGTATAGTTCATAATTTACGATCTATATCTATGCGGATGGGAGTCACACAGCATTCTCGCAGTCTTAGGATAAAGTTAGAGACTGAAATACCCCATCGCAATGTCTTTGACCAACCCACCCTGCAGCACCGTTACCGATTTAATCTGCCGCTGACCAGACGTAGACCGCTACATTCTGCGTCTCGTGAATGAATGGAGCTAGCCGAGTCCTCGCCCATCCAATTACCCAAGATTTCTCCAGATGCGCCCATGTCGAGGATGTTATCACCCCTTATCCGTGTATTGTAAGGGAGTTGAAAGTGTTGTGATGTAATAGCTGCCGGTTAAGAAGAACTAGAAACGGGTGATTTTTATGCATGCTGGAGCTCCAGACGGATGGAGTTGGAAGCATTTTACGTAAATCAACTACACTATCAATTTTAAAGTATTGTTCTAGTGGCTGGGATCAGTACCAGGAGGGAATTGGTAAGAGAGAACATAAACACACGCACTCCTAAGGCTGCACGGTTCTGCACTAAAACAGGATATAATGTTGGATTGCTTGATTTTCAGACCTATCAGTCGTGTGGATTGCAGCGCTGTTGATATTCCAATGTAAGAAATATGTTTACATCGCATGACATACATCCGTCTTGCAGGTTTCTCTACGATAAACCTGCCCATTACTTCCTTAGAACAGGTGCTCTATGTGATACATGCATAATATAACTTTCCAGATATATATAGGGTCCACTGTTCACATCCGATCACGGTTCAGAAATTATACCATCTCCACATCACACCTATATAAAATGATAGTTAGTAACGGAAAAATCCTCTTACAAGGAAACAGATAAACACATAGCAGCAGCGTCCGGCATGTCAAATTACAAGTCATGCCGCCACTAACTTTGTAAATAGCACATCTGTTAATCAGATGTATACCCAGGGATTGCAGTATCTCACAAAGACCTATTGTTAACTTAGAATCATCTTAATTATGAAACTAAAGTATCCATTTTACAAACAAGATGCGACAGGGGAATGGAGTACACTGCATAAATCTTCGTTCGTGTAGAGGAATAGCCGTGACCGACCTCCAATCACAGACACTGCAGATGGTGGGGAAAGAGGATGACAGCACGGTGCAGGGCATGGATGTGGAACGGCCCCAGGGCGTTGTGGCGATGGCGAGACAGCAGGGGATACAAGACTCGTCACCACCAGAGGCCGAGGTTAGGGCCCGCAAACAACGCTCCCCGAAGCGCCGCAAGAAGCGCCGACTAAACTCTACGGGGAGTCTCCCTTCTCTTCTTGAGAGCCCTGATGAGTCTAACACTATGGACGTAACTGACTTGGAACCACAAGCTTCGGATGTCGCTGAACATATGAATTTGGACAGTGAAAAGATGTAATGTCGTTCAGACGACGCATCCCCTCATGGGCCCGACACCCATTCTGCAGCGGAGACTAAAGCTGCTAAAGATCCACAGATTCCACACATCAGTGCAACACAGGGAAGTTTGGAGCACCCCAATAATATCAGCTGGCACGAGCAGGATGAAGATATCACCGATGTGGACCCTTCCATTGGTGGGGACTCACACCCGTCTGCATCTCAAGAGACCTAATGCCGCAGGGAGACGTCCGTCGAGCGATCCTCTGTGGATGTGCAAACGGACTATAGATACGGTATTTATAGTGAACTTAAATATCATTAGAGCACCCGTGAAACAGCAATTGTTTTGGGATATGATATACGCGTCGGATGCGGATATACTGATGGTGCAGGAAATTTACAATCCTGAGTTCCAGGAAGAACACTGGTACATCTCCTACACCTCGCCTTAGTTGGACAACGACAGTGGAACGGCGATACTGGTTCGGAACGGGATTCTGGTTCGTGACCTTGGTTATCTGCCAGCGGCACGAGGACTAGCGATAACTGTTAATGGAATTCCTATTCTCAATATTTGTGCCCCTTCCGGCACAGACAACAGACGGGCGCGTGTGAGATATTATTCGGAAGAGATTGTGCTCTTATTTACCTGTAGATTCGATCATTTCATTACTGGTGGTGATTTCAATTGTGTTTTAGCCCAGGAAGACCAGATTCCACATTACACTACCTGTCGTGAACTGCTAGTGCTATGACGGGACCTGGAGTTATGCGACAATTGAATAGGATTCATAGGAACCGTGAGGGATATAGCTTCTTTTTACCAGTCACTCGGCGAGCGGACTTGATGGAATATATGTGTCAGTTGGGCTATGGGATAAGGTGGTCGATGTGGAACGATGACCTGCAGCATTTACCGATCATCTGGCTTACATTTGTACCATAGCACTCCCTCTGCAAAGTATGTGGAGAAACCACGGGGCATGGCAGCTCAATTCATCATTTTTGGTGGACCCTGAATGTCGTCAGAGAGTCGAGGAGGTATGGGCCACATGTCAACGCCGTCTACCAAGATATGCCTCAGTATTTCAATGGTGGCTCGAGTGTACTAAGCCAGCAATGAGAAGAGCTCTCATACAGCATGGTCGAGATATGACAAGATGGCAAAGAGACACTCTTGATTATTATTACGCCATGCTTCGTTTGATGTCATTCCAGGTGCCGTCTGCAAAAGATCATGCAGAAGTTCATCGTTTCAAGGCACAAATCCAGTCGATCATGCGGCGACGACTGGGTGGCATCCCGATACGGGTAAAATGTCTCGACACCATCACTGGTGAACGTACCGCTAAGCACCATGTGTCGCAGTAATACAAACGTAACCGCCGGGCATTGGTCACAGTGCTCCACGGTTTAGGTTGCCATCAACTGACAACACAACAGGACATTGCAATTGAATTTTTAGAGCATTTCGGCCACCTGTATGCAGGAACACCGACGGACCGTCGAGTGGGGGAAGACATATTGCAACATCTGCAAACGACATTGAAAGAGATGCATGAGGGAGCACTTATGAAGCCACTCACAGAAGGCGATATAAGGGTGGCACTCAAAAATGGAGCAGCCCATAAATCAACAGGGCCAGACGGGATTACGTTAGAGTTTTATCGAGAATTTGCGGACATGGTGATGCCACAGTGGGTTCGATGTACAGTGTGACGATGCGTCCTGACGTGCTCCTACCGTCGCATTTTGTGACGGGCTTTCTTCTTCCCATCCCGAGGATGACGGGGAGTCGCAGTGTTAACCAATATCGGCCTCTCACTACGCTAAACACCCACTATAAAATCTACGCACGACTGCTAGCATCTCATGTCAAACTTTCGATATCTAGGACAATATCCCCTGATCAGGCTTGCCTAGGGATGCAAAGCAATATCTCGGCGTTAAGTGAATACCGAGCCGTTATCGCCCTTGCGGAAAAGTGTAGAATGCGAGCAGCGGTGATATCTGTGGACTTCGATCGTGCGTTGGTCAGGATAAACAATGACTTCTTGTCACGAGCCATGAGCCGAATGGCGGTTCCACCTGTTTTCATCTCCATGGTTATCAGGCTCATACTAGAGGCTACATCGACAGTGATTGTAAAGGGTCGGGAAGCGGGCTCGATTACCATTAACAGCTCGGTTCGAAAAGGGTGCCCACTCTCCATGATGCTATTTGCGATAGCAGTCGAGCCGCTGATGTGTGTTACTATGCGCTTACTTACTTGCATAGAACTGTTTCGTTTGTCGCGCATATGCGGACGACCTGATCCTTCTTGTCAGATCAGGACATGAAGTGCGTCAGGCTGTCGAACATGTAGACTCCTACGGGACAGCGGCAGGCAGTGTCCTTAACATGACGAAATAAAATATTATGCAAATTGGACGAGGTCTCGAAGACGTACCGTGACCGTTCCAGATGGTGGAATCGCTGTCTGGGGGTCACATTTATCCGTTCACTACAGATATCAGCGTCGGCGGGTTCTCGGCGGTTTCAGCAGAATGTTCGTCTGACGATACGCAACAACTCACTGAAGGCCTCTGACATGATCCAACGTGTGGCATACACCAACGTTCACATAGCGTCAAGACTGCCCCATTTAGAGCATATCCTACCAATACCGAAGGGTATCACGGACCGCCTCATAGCCGCCTTTGGTTATTATGTTAGTACTGGGATGTTATTTAAGATCAGATACGACACGTTAACCCTACAGTTCCGGAACGGAGGCCTCAACCTTACAAACGTGCGAAAAAAAACTTTGGCGCTTTACATGCGAGCGATGATACGAAATTGGCAACAACGGAAGCATACAATAACATCAGCTCTGATAGAAGTACTTGTTCCGCCTTCATACGAACCCCCCTCTCCCCCCCCCCCCCCTAGCGGTGGGCAACATTTCACCTTCCCTTGCACACATAGCCTCATTTCTTGTTGATTATAGTTATGTTCGTCTGAAAGTAACTTCGACGAGAATACCCACGACTCGGGAGATCTATCGCTGCTTGATGGACCACCATAACCGCAACGTAATGGAATTCAAATACCCAACGAGAACTTGGAAGCAAATTTGGTGTGCAGTGCATACCTCATTACTGTCAACAGCACCGAGATCGATATGGTATACTCTTATAAGCCGTAAACTTGAGACCTGAATTCGATTACATACAATTCATACGGTCGATTCTCCTCTTTACACAAACAATGGAATGTTAGCAATGGAAGAAAATGGTTTAGAGTGTGGCGCGGCGAGGGACGTCTGGATGCTGATGTGTCGAATACTGGCCTTCCTTCGGAGCACTAGCTACACAGAAATCACATCGGATGTACTTTTTCTACCGGATAAGACTTTTTTCCCAAGCAACAGACGTATGCCATCAATTGGATCGCTGGACACGTGACGAAATATATGTTTTCGTACGATATTAAGACCGTTATGGATTATCGGATATACCTACAAGAACAAAACGAACTCATTCAGAGTCAAACGAAATACAGGACTTACTTTTGCAATTTCTTAGGAAGTGTTTTTCACAACCCACCCGACAGCTGGGGTGTCCCAGAAATGAGAAGATTCCTGCAGCAGAACGACTAGAGACAGTACTTTACGGTTCAAATATATTGGCATATTGCACACTGAGAAGACACGTAGCCCTCACCCGTTGGGGCTAGATCTGATTGGATTATGTTAACGTGTGAAAAAAAATAACTTGCTGCCGATAATGGCAGGTATAGTAAGGTTATATTACTGGATGCCAAATTAATGATGCAACACCGCGTGCTGCAGGGATTTTGATAAAGATGATAACTTCGTCTTCACTTTCGTCCGTGATAAGGAATGTCATTTACTTTATTAATGTAAAAAAAAGAAAAAAAGAGCGGCCATTACGTTGAGTTTATGGTTTCAAAATTTTTCTTGCTGTCTCGATACTTTTCTTATCCCTAGGAGTGCACAATTATACGAATAATTACTGTTTGTTCACCCTGCCTTCCTGTTCCAAAAAAAAAGTGTCAGAGCTACAGAATGTCAATCACAAGGGTCAGGGTTCGATTCCCAGCTGGGTCGGAGATTTTCTCCACTCAGGGACTGGGTGTTGTGTTGTCCTAATCAGCGTCATTTCAGCCCCATCGACGCGCCAGTCGCCGCAGTGGCTTCATGTCGAAAGACTTGCACCTGGCGAATGGTCTACCCGACGGGAGGCCCTAGTCACACGGCATTACATTTATTGATGTCATCCTTTAAAACAGATGCAAGTAAGTTTACAGGCAGATGGTTCTCTGTCCTTCTGAAAAGCGTCAAATACAGTAGTCAACTCGCGTGTATCACTGTTACCTCAATAGACATGCAGTAGAATGCTGGCTCGACAAAAAGAAGTGACTGTTTCGCTGGTTCCCTTCGCTTCCATGTCGATGTTTTCTCGAATTCCTCTTGCAGTCGTATATTTGTTCCTATGTACAAATTGTTCTGCGCCAAGCAGAAGACACAGAAACTCTTCCTCAATTTCCTCGCATTTTGGTGATAATTCCATCAATATATACGTATTTTCCACAATTCTGTCAATTTTTTTATGTCATTTCTACCCATGTAATCATGACATAACCTCTCGTTCCGTGTTCTGAAATTGCTTGTAAATGTTGAACTGCTGCCAACACTAACGCAAATGCACTGATCAGGAGGTATAGAATAGCAAAGTACCCGATTGTATCCAGTCGCCTCCGCCCCACATTTTCCTCATTTGCTGAATATCTGCTGTGTTTTCTGTATGTCAGTGTACGTGCTGGTTTGCGTCCGGCTTCCCCTACAAAGTGTGTCTGCGCGTTGTAGCTTCTGATAGTTGCGGTTAATGATAGTTCCAAAGCGTATTTTATGTGCACTGAGTGTTTGTGCACTGGATGATTTTCGGCTGTTCAGGTGTTGTGAGTGAGTTTGCCTAGCATTACACATGCATTATCTTTCGACAATTTACGAATTGTTTTGATGTCTGTTCCACTATTTTGTGCACAGGTAGGCAGTGCATGTTTTCGGCACTTGACGATTAGCAAGCGTGATTGCAGAGCCTTTTACGTGCATTATTTAGACAATCTAAGAGTTGTTTGTTTGTCTGTACATCGGTGAACGGCATTATTTCGGCGATTCACAATAGTTTTCTGCTCTGTGTGCTGTGTAGTGTGACCACCAGCACGTGTGAGGAAGTGTTTTGTATCACTGTAATAAATATACTATGTCAGATCCATCCCTAAATAAATCGTTCCAAAATTAATAAAGTACATTCCTTCCTCTCTCCATCATCCCAGCAAAGGCTGAATCCTTTTCCTGCCATTCCCCCCTCTCCCCCACCCGAGACTGCCATCTTGGATTACGTCACAGAAGGGACGACAGCGCCCTCTGGTGGCAGTACTGTGTAATAGGTCAGTTGGACTTGATACCTCATGGAGGACACATAGGGTGGCGGTGCAATCTCTGACTGTTTAAATAAAGACTGCCTGTAGAATAAAGACTTACGTGCATCCTATCCAGTAGCCCAGCACAGGCTGAGTCATTTTCCTGCCTTACACCCCCCCCTCCCCCACCCAGACCGCCATCTGGGATTATGTCACAGAAGGGACGACAGTGCTCTTTGATGGCGGTACGGTGTACTAGGTCAGTTGGACTCCAGACATCATGGTGAACACATTCGATGGGGATACTGCCTCAAATTGTTTAAATAAAGATTGAAAATAAAGACTTATGTCCATCATATCCAGCATCCCAGCAGAGGCTCAGTCCTTTCCCAGCCTATTCCTAGGAAGAGGTGGCAGTCAGATGACTTAGGTTAGTGGAGGTAACCCAAGCGAACAATTTCCCAACAATTTTCTTAGGTTAGTGGTGGTATCCACGGTGTGTTGCATTGCCTGGTTGGAATTTGAATTTACCGCCAATTTCTTGGGGAAGGGGGGGAGGGGTTAGGTTAGTGGAGGTAGCCAATTGACCTATTTTCCTGCAAATACTTGAACTTCCCTCCATGATGTCATTGCTTTGTTGCCATATCTATCGCCGCCATCTTGGTTCCGCCACCCAGAATAAATTTGGCAACGATGGAAAGTGGGGCGACGCCTCTGTTGCTCCACCACTGACGTCCAGAATAAGAAATTCTGGGTCTTCCTGGGCACCTAACACCTCAGATCCCTACATCGGCAAAGGTCAAGGGGTTCGTCAGCTGAGTACAAAATCAAGTTTGTACTATTGCCCAAACGAGGGAAGGACCTCACAGAACCCAACAATTGCTGAACAACTAACCTGCAGTCGGTAATATTCATGATTCTAGTACGATTCCTATTCCACCATTGCAGACAGCGTATCTTGAAAACAGCACTATTCACCCAGGCCAGTGTGTGTGAAGGCCCACATTACTGGCTGAGCTGCAGAATATAGAATAAGTGGCTTATAATTTAAATGTCTACAACTACACTGTGTCAGTATTCCTGGATGTGGGGAAAGCTTTTGATACTGTCTGGAATGTTAGTTACTGCTCAGGCTCCACAATTTATGAACTTTACAGGCTTACTGCTTACCACTTCTCGACAGTTTCCTTCAATATCGGAGAACTATGGTAAAAATTAATAGAAAACCTTACAGTTTCAAACACGTAGCAGACTGCATCGTTATATGCGTGAAAGATCTCCCGTCATTAACACTGGTGGTACTCACTCAGTTCGCAAATGTTACAGCTCTCCTCACCAGTGGCTGACGAGTGATTGCTCCCATCTCCTTCTTACAATGGTAACTGACGAGCAGTGTACAATGGGACAAACAAGCTCGATCCCTCTCAATGCCACCAAAACAAGTGCATCTACGTTCACTCAAAAGCGTCCATCTTTATATAACTAACTTACTCTCAGTGACATAGAAATAACCTGGACTAATTGTGTCAAGTACTCAGGTGTCATACTGGATGATAAACCACTGTTTATCTTTCACGTTCAGGAGAAACGGCGGAAGATGATGCGTCTCATCATCTAATTCTACTTCTTAGGGTCCCGTACAAACATGCAAGCAAGACTAAACTTCTGTAGCAGATATCAGCAGGTTGTGACTCACTCGTTTTTTTAAATAAAGTTTACTTGGAACCTGCATATACCTGTTACTATTCAGATCTAACTCGTTTACTTTCAATTAAAATACTATGTAACTGTAACTATAAAATACATAGAAAACTAAGAGGAACGAATATATTTTATTATTACGCCACTTATGAAAAATTATCTCCATTACAAGAAAGCTGAACGTAAGAAAAGAATTAAAAACAGCAAAACGTTTTCTCTCGAACTTCTTCGACTCGTTTACCTGTTTCAGGTCTCTGACCCTGTGTACACGACGCATTACGATGGGTAAGCTCAGAATAAACTGAACCTCTCCATTTTTTGGGGTAGTTTTGAAGTGCACAGGCGAAGACAGAAAACGCTTTAGCAAATGGCTACTTCTGTCCACATTTGATACACTTATTAGTGCATCTCCTCGGTAGCCACAGTCCTTTAGTTGACATATTCATGCGAAATTTCACGGATAACATAAATCGACAGTTGTTACATGTAGCTGGGATTCGAGAAACCTAGTAGATTCTTATTTACTCATTTCCATCAACTTATCTCACGTATAAAATAATTTTTTTCACCCAATATTATATTTATTTGAAGAAACGAATTGTTAACAACACGTAAATGTCAATGTCCACACATATATTTTTATTAAAAAAGGATAACTTACGTTTCAAACGAGGCATGTTCCCATATGAAAGTCAGTGGATCTTACTTCAGGGCCATCTGGTATTAAATAAAAGAACTGACACGTGAGAGAGAGGTACACTCATGTTTGTGTGACAGAGACTGAGTAAACAGGAGGCTGTGATTTCATAGCTGATCCAGAGTTGTATTGCAGTCAGTCAGCAGTAAGCTTTCATAGACAGAAATTACACAACAGCCATCGCTCGCAGGTAGGTCAACACATGGATTTTCGTTTACTTTTCAAGTGATCTTAAAAATTCAAATTGCTAGCGTAATCTAATAAAAATTCTGAGTTAAAATTCTGTCCTGTGCGTCGTATACCAAATTTTTTATCTTAGATTTATATATATATATATATATATATATATATATATATATATATATATATATATATAAGTGTGTCATTCAGAATTTCATCATTAAAAGTTGCACAAAGTTTCATTGTTGTCTTCTGACTTGTAACAATAATTTTTTTCTACAAGTCATGTTAATTACATAGGTTGGACAGTGCCTTATGATATTATATGGAGTTATGTCAGTGTCTGCTTAACTAATGTCAATCGTGTACGATTGAGGAATGCATTAAAGGGGTTTCACTAAATTATTTGGAGGATTGATATTTCACGTTTCCTAAGGAAAATTTCGTTTCTTCCATTGTCTGTGCTTGTATTTTCTAGCTTAATGTGGGCGAATGATGAAGACTTAAGTAACTGATAATTTTCCTGATTTGTCTGAAATGTAACAAATACGAAATATGGTACATCAAATTTGTGTAGAGTTGCGGAAATTTGTAATATCTAACTCAAAAATCTTATTAGCGCATAATCTTGCAACTACTACAGTTTTAATTTCACAAAAATTTATTCAAGTTTTCGGATTTTTCAGTATATTTTCCAGTTGTTCAGTTTCGCAATTCTGTTCATATTTAACAATTAGTACAGGAATCTCCATACTTCCTACAACACTTTTATCTTCTCTTGGAAGAGTGCATTTTACTTCAACTCGAGATTCATTAAAGGTAGTCAGTCGTAAAAAAGCATCGTCAGCACATGAACTAAAAGTAAAAATTATAGTCAAATCACCTTCCACATTTAACTTCCTTATAATATTAAAAAATCCTACAAGTATTCCAAGTGGATGAAGTACGTTTTCCTTACTTTCTTTTTCCATTCTGAAGAATATGATCTCCCATATTTATTTTTCCAGTAACAAGTGAAGTCAAACACAACTGAACTGATGAACAAATAAAAACGTTTCCAGTTCTAGGTAAAATGAAATTCTTTTCTTTATCTTACCAAATCAAACTATTTTGTCACGCAATTAGAGATTAATTTCTATTCGATTTTCCATCATGTGGTGGATAATCTGTAATATCGTCTCTAGTAACACTAAAGCTCAAGTATAATTGTGTACGATCAGGATGTAACCATCCATCACAAATATTTACATTAACTTCTGTATCCTTGTTTGGGACATTTAAAATATTTTTACTTCTCTCACTCAGAGGGAATGAGTAAAACGGATAACTCTCGAATCAGGTCATAATTTTTCTAAGGAAAACGTTTTATTTGTTTCAGCTAAAAGGAGATTAACACATTTGTAAGACAACTGTTACACAGTCACCATTAGACACAATCCAACAGTAATTATTACTGGTTACAGCAGTTTCTAAATCTGGAATGGAATCAAAAATTGGAATATTTACAGGAAAATTTGGTTCCTGAATAATTGTTTCACGAAACTGAAAATTAAGCTTGATTGAAGAAATAACATTAGTTTCTTGTTGAACATGATCAGTATGTTGTACAAATATTCCACCATTAGATTCAAATTTATATTCAAAAACTCAAATGGATTAATTTTAGGGACATCGCTAACAGTGATCTTTTTGTTGGCTTCATCAGTTTGTCCACTAAATCGAAGGACACTTCCAATACTATCTCTAATAGTCATCTGTAATTTTACATCTCCCTCGATATTTACTCTCTTCAAAATTTCATCTGCTACAATGAGATCATTTGGGTTTTTCGAGTGAACAAAGTTTTCTAAGTTTTTAGACTACACTGACAAACAGGTATTTTTATCGTTTCTCCATCAAAATACAACTTATTATTTTTCGAAGTATTCTCCGAAGGTAAAGAAGTTGAAAAAATTCCTACAACTGCGACATTATTATAACTTCCTTGTATATTTGCAGTTAATCTTTTTTTGAGAGCAGATGGTTTTTCACTGAATTGAAGTAGACAACTCATTTGTTAATGAAATTTTTAATTGATAAAATGAAACCTATTTGGGAACCAAAATAAGAAGTTCCAAGAATAGCACAAAATACAAGCACAGTAAACTCTTACCAAATTCTGTTCGATATGCAATCATAGGACTATGTGGTTATAGAAAATCGACATTACTGGTTCATAATTATATTCTAGCACCAGGATGGTTAAAATGTGATAAAATTAATCACTTATTTGTATTGTCTAAATGTTTAGATCAAATGAAATATCAAGAATTAATAAAAAGAAGTTAAATAATTGAAGATCAAAATAATAAGTAATCGCAACTTTTGTGAAAAATAATGATGAAAAGTTGGATTACATAAATTTCAAAGTAATTAAGATGCAATTTTTTGTGGCTTCCTTACTGAAAACTAAGATATAGTCAATGAATATTTTTTAAAGTAGTAGACCCATAGATTGTTCTTATTTAGCTCCCAACTTATTCGAAAATACCAAAACAATTATTCATGGATAATCTTAATTTTTAAAATATTTTCAAGCAAAATAACAATTATATTGATCATGAGTTTGTTGGGAGAGATTTAAAGAAGTTTTACAATGTTTAAGAAATATCTAGTAATTACTCAAATGATCAGTTTGGACCTTTTTCGATAGCCACGAGTAGGAAACAAAATGAAGCTAAGTTCGGAAATAAAATATAATTTTCATAAACACTACACGAGCCACTGCACAAAGTGCTTGCTAGTGCAAGGAGGTTAAACATAATATTAATGTTGAAGAAGCCACTGGCTAAAGCCCATTCTTGCTGGTGCAAGGACATTAAACGCAATTACAGAACACTGAACTTTTAATATAAATGTTAAACATTTAAAATTAATTGACGTTTCTTCATCTTTAATCAACGTATATGAAATATAATAAAGAGGTTGATACAAAAGTCATACGAAATTGAAGAGTAAAAGAACAATTCAAAGAAGAGTTTAAATATGGAAAAGCAACCAAGAACAGGTAAAACACAGAATCAAAGGATTAGGTTATAATGTTCTGAAACATATTGAAGAAAACAGAGAGTCTGAGAAACTTGTATCTTAACATCATCTTGAAGATTACTCAATTACACAACTACTCAATTGGTCCAAACATAATATTGGCAATTATGAATATACGTTAAGTGAATTACGAATACAATATGCATTAAATAATTATGAAAACCAAAGGAAAACGATAGATGTAGTTAAAAAATGTGAAATGGTGATTTTAAAAGAATAAATAAAAGTGAAGGAATGTCAAACTACATCAGCAATTCTGAAGATACAATTTTTGGATTCAAGCCTGTTCATCAACTTAAATATATGTGTAGTTTACCACTTCAATTCAGTTATGATAAAATAACCACTGGGCATAAGCAATACGAAGCTGCAGATGGATTAATGAGTCTTTTAACCATAAAATGTATCATTATAAATGGTTTAGTTAAAAACTCTGATATCGTTGATTTATATACATACACAGAGTATTATACCATTCAGGGCCATTATACTCTATAATAATAGCAATAAAATAAAATTTATCAGAGTGGAAATATGAAAAACAAATTGTTGATGACAATTAGGAAAAGATATAGATGAAAGAGATTCTAGTTCATATAAAATATCAGGTCTTAGCCCATGGATAGGCGAATGTTTAATAAAAAAAATATACAGAAAGAGCTCTTGAATATGTCTGGATGAATGATGTAGATAGATTAGCAATAAGTCAATGAGAAGAATTTCTTGGAAGTAAAAATTATCTCAATGAAAATCCTTGAGTAACATAGACGTTAAGTAATAAATTTAGTGATTTCATCATCAATAATCCAAAAGAAATTAGATTACTGAATAATCTTGCTTACAAATTTTGTAAAAGTGAAAAATATGGAAACGGGTTAACAAATACTTTTAAAATCAATTCTCATTTAAAAATCAACTTCCTGGTAGTCATTACAGTGGTTATGCAACCAAATTAGAAGAAAGATTACCTAGAGGTGACCAAGGAATTAGTCCACTACATGAAGCTTGCAATCAACGTGATACTGCATACTGGGATAACGAAAATTTGAAATCTAGAGATCAATCTGACAAAGAACTTTAGTTACCAGCAAAAGAGAGAATGAATGCTATTGATGCTTCACTTGGTGATAAATTGGCTCTAACTGCAGTTACAGAAATAACGTATGGAAATTTCTTGCCCAACGTAAAGTCCCGAGTGACTGGAATAAAGCGCAGGTGACGCCTGTATATAAGAAGGGTAGAAGGACGGATTATCGAACTTACAGACCAATATCCTGAACATCGGTTTGTTGCAGGATTCTCGAACATATTCTCTGTTCGAATATAGTGAATTTCCTTGAGACAGAGAAGTTGCTGTCCATGCATCAGCACGGCTTTAGAAAGCATAGCTCCTGCTAAACGCAACTCGCCATTTTTTCACAAGATATCTTGCGAACCATTGATGAAGGGTATCAGACGGATGCCATATTCCTTGACTGCCGGAAAGCGTTTGACTCGGTGCCTCACTGCAGACTCCTAACTAAGGTACTAGCATATGGGATTGGTTAAAACCGTTTGAAAAGTAAACGAAAATCATGTGTTAACCTACGTACCCAAGTATGTGAGTGGCTCGAAGACTTCCTAAGTAACTGAACCCAGTACGTTGTCCTCGATGGTGAGTGTTTATCGGAGGTGAGGGTATCATCTGGAGTGCCCCAGGGAAGTGTGGTAGGTCCGCTGTTGTTTTCTATCTACATAAATTGTCTTCTGGATAGGGTGGATAGCAATGTGCTGCTGTTTGCTGATAATGCTGTGGTGTACGGGAAGATGTCGTCGTTGAGTGACTATAGGAGGATACAAGATGATTTGGACAGAACTTGTGATTGTTGTAAGGAATGGCAGCTAACTCTAAATATAGATAAATGTGAATTAATGCAGATGAAAAGGAAAATGAATCCTGTTATGTTTGAATACTCCATTAGTAGTGTAGCGCTTGACACAGTAACGTCGATTAAATATTTGGGCGTAATATTGGAGAGCGATATGAAGTGGGACAAGCATGTAGTGGCAGTTTTGGGGAAGGCGGAAAGTCATCTTCGGTTCATTGGTAGAATTTTGGAAAGATGTGGTTCATCTGTAAACGAGATCGCTTGTAAAACACTAATACGTCCTATTCTTGAGTACTGCTCGAGCGTTTGGCATCCCTATCAGGTCGGATTGAGGGAAGACATAGAAGCAATTCAGAGGCGGACTGCTAGATTTGTTACTGGTAGGTTTGATCATCACGCGAGTGTTACGGAAATGCTTCAGGAACTCGGGTGGGGGTCTCTAGAGGAAAGGAGTCGTTCTTTTCGAGAATCACTACTGAGGAAATTTAGAGAACCAGCATTTGAGGCTGACTGCAGTACAATTTGACTGCCGCCAACTTACATTTCGCGAAAAGACCACAAAGATAAGATAAGAGAGATTAGGGCTCGTACAGAGGCATATAGGGTGTCATTTTTCCCTCGTTGTGTTTGGGAGTGGAACAGGGAGAGAAGATGATAGCTGTAGTACGACGAAGGCTCCGCCACGCACCGTATGGTGGATTTCGGAGTATGTATGTAGATGTAAATGTACCACACAAGCGGGTCGTAGTGAAATTGCGTGCTTATGGAATATCGTCTCAGTTATGTGACTGGATTTGTAATTTCCTGTCAGAGAGGTCACAGTTCGTAGTAACTGACGGAAAATCATCGAGTAAAACAGAAGTGATTTCTAACGTTCCCCAAGGTAGTGTTATAGGCTCTCTGCTGCTCCTTATCTATATAAACGATTTTGAAGACAATCTGAGCAGTCGTCCTCGGTTTTTTGCAGATGACGCTGTCGTTTATCGACTAATAAAGTGATCATAAGGTAAAAACAAACTGCAAAACGATTTAGAAAAGATATCTGATTGGTACGAAAATTGGCAGTTGACTCTATATATAGAAAAGTGTGAGGTCATCCACATGAGTGCTAAAAGGAACTCGTTAAACTTCGGTTACACGATAAATCAGTCTAATCCAAAAACCGTAAATTCAGCTTAATACCTAGGTATTACAATTACGATCAACTTAAATTGGAAGGAACACATAGAAAATGTTGTGGGGAGGGCTAACCCAAGACTGCGTTTTATTGGCAGGACATAGAAAATGTAACAGACCTACTAAGGAGACTGCCTGCGCATCGATTGTTCGTCATATTTTAGAATGTTGCTGCGCGGTGTGGGATCCTTACCAGATAGGACTGACGGAGTCCGTCAAAACAGTTCAAAGAGCGGAAGCACGATTTGTATTATCGCGAAATATGGGAGTGAGTGTCACAGAAATGATACAGGATTCGGGCTGGAAATCATCAAAAGAAAGGCGTTTTTCGTTGCGGCGGAATCTTTTAACGAAATTTCAATCCCCAACTTTCTCCTCCGAATGAGAAAATATTTTGTTGACACAATCCTACATAAGGAGGAACGTGAACCACGATTAAATAAGGGAAATCAGATTTCGAACGGGTAGGTGTTCATTCTTTCCGCGTGCTATACGAGATTGGAATAACGGAGAATTGTGAATGTGGTTCGATGAACCCTCTGCCAGGCACTTAAATGTGTTTTGCAGTGTATCCTTGTAGATGGAGATGTAGATAAAATACATCTGTATGTTATGATGTACTAAAATGCAACCGGGCACGGTGTAACAACAACATTTGCTACTTATGTTGAAACCTAATGAGAGTGGAATAAGATGCAGACTCTCACATTTTTCTTGAACCCTTGGTTCTGTAAATGTCAGTATGTAGAAATTACAAGGTTTCAGACTGTTAGTGATTATTCCAGTAAATAATGCTCAGCGTATGTCAACTCCTCATTGTATAGCGCAAAGTACAAGTTAGCGTTACTTTGTGGAGGTTCTGCATGTCACAGGCGTAATTAAAAGCGTAGTACTGCTTCTGTTGATCCATTTGTCCGTGTTAGTGGCCAAGGTTCGGTATTATTTCCCATGAATTTTCTGTAAAGGGTTCAAAGTAAATTGCGTGCCCCTACGTCCGGTTCACCTTGCGGGCTTGCGATTAACTAGTTCGCTGCCTCCGAATCAGTATAGCAATAATAAAAGTTTTGGCTGGTTTCGATGTCTAGGTGCTTGGATACGTAGTTGCCGCATTACAGGCCAAATACTGCTAAGTCTACAGTATACGATAAGAATACACACATGAATCGAATGGTTGAAGGTTTCTATCACTCGGCAATTGCGAATTATGAATGAAACATATATATTTATAAATGAAAGACTGCAATTAAATAAAATGTGCAGGTACTATGTTAACGACTTTAAATGATGAGTGCGATAGTAGAGGTACTTTTGAGAATGTGGTATCTTTCTGCAAAACACTTATTGGTATCGATGGTCCAGCCATTAAATAAAATATAAGTTGAATAACAGGGAAGCAAAAGATCCCTACAGCACGTAATTACTTATGAACAACCACATACCTTGCGAGACATTTACTTGTAAATGCACACTACATCTTCACTGCAGAAGCCACGAAAATCACACAAGAGCACAAGTCGGCACTCCGAAGTATTTCTATATCACACGATCACACGCAAACTGATCCACTACAACTCTTTCCCGCGACTGTGCGTCCGCCGCGACGTCAGGCACTTTCCCTTTCCTGTCCCGTCCTGTCAGCTCACCCCTTGTCCAGTTCCGTACTCGGAGAAATACCCCTGTGTCCTCCCTGAAAGTCCGCAGCTCGTGGTCGTGCGGTAGCGTTCTCGCTTCCCACGCCCGGGTTCCCGGGTTCGATTCCAGGCGGGTTCTGGGATTTTCTCTGCCTCGTGATGATTGGGTGTTGTGTGCTGTCCTTAGGTTAGTTAGGTTTAAGTAGTTCTAAGTTCTAGGGGACTGATGACCATAGATGTTAAGTCCCATAGTGCTCAGAGCCATTTGAACCATTCTATTTAATTGACTTTAATGAATCCTTCTTACCTCCACGCACCAAAAAATGCGTGCACATACAATTACAATTTTAATACCCTTCAAATTTTGCGCTAAATTCTTTGCCAAACTCTTATACAAAGCATAAATCAATACATATTTAACTAAAATCCACGAGGTCACTCACCTTCACGCACCCTTAGTGCGTAAACATCCCGCTTTTGCACACGTACAGTGCCGCAATGAACCAACAAATTACTAATGAATCCCCAAGTAAACATATAAATTATCCCTCCAAAATTGCTACCCCTAATTACAGATTAGAACAGTTTTTCACTTCTGCCCTTTCTCTACATACAGCCTAAATTCCGTCACGTTTCTTGGACCCAAAAGTTTTCCTGAGACAGGGTATTTTAAACGGTATGCATTTGGATGAGGGCACTCTGCCACAACAAATAATCCATTGTATAACTCGAATAATTTCTTAATTTCCCCTTCCACTTCGATGGAATGCTCTTTGTTACAAGCATTTTGTCCCACACTTTGTAGCCGGCCGGTGTGGCCGAGCCGTTCTAGGTGCTTCAGTCTGGAACCACGCGACCGCTACGGTCGTAGGTTCGAATCCTGCTTCGGGCATGGATGTGTAAGATGTCCTTAGATAAGTTACGTTTGAGTAGTTCTAAGTTCTGCGGGACTGATTACCTCAGATGTTAAGTCCCATAGTGCTCAGAGCCATTTGAACCCTCTTTGTACTTCATCGGTTTGTGTCGTCCATCGTGACGCCTTTTCGTTTCAGCGGCTAAGTTTTTCATGTGGGCCGTTACTGCCTGTTCTCTTTCAGCAGCCGATTTAGCTTTTCGAGGTGGGGATTCTTACCGTTTCTGTGAGTAGGAACCTTGGTTTCACCCCGGTCCTGACTTTCAAGGTGAGTACCCCGTAGCCTTACTTTTTACGCTGTTGAGTACGTCCTCAAACGTGCTCACGTACTCCACCCACTTGGAATGACGACTGCTGACATACGTCCTACATAAACGTCCTACTTCCCGCATATACCGTTCACACGGGATGTTCGCTGGGTGGTAGACGGATATACGGGTATGTTGCACACCCTGGTCGTTCATGAACGTCTTCCAATCGTTCGAAGTAAACTGCGATCCTTTGTCAGACAACAGCCTTACTGGTTTTACAATATTCTTGAAGTAATCCTTCTCCAGTTTGGCGATCAGAGTTTTAGTATTCGCTTTCCGTATCGGATACAGTTCAACCAACTTGGAGAACACGTCCACCCCAACAAAGACGTACTTCATGCCGCCGCGTCCTGTGGGTAGTGGGCAAAAATTGTCCACAGCCAGTAACTCGCCCACTTTGGTATGTATAATGCTTTGCATTTCCCTCTGTTGCGCGGTCGTGCAGTATTTGACATCTTGGCAACGGTCGCACGCCGCCAGCTGCGTTCGGACCCTTCTGGGCAGGTTATTTACGTGGGAGTATTTCTCCATGATTTCGGTGAACTTTTCAGCGCCGTGACTTAAATGGACGTAGTCTATCAACTGTTCCACACACTTATTGAGAAAACACATTCTCCATTTGTCTGTCTCTTCATCTTTCCGCCGGATTAACAGTCCCTTGTGTATCTTAAAATACTTTGGTATTTTCTAGTATCCCTTGCTGTCGAAATTCACCTTAATGTGTTTGAGCTCAGGATCGTCGTATTGTGCTCGCCGCGTATCTTTGCACACCGCACGAATTTATTTCTCCCCCGCTACCCCTTTCATTTACAGTAGTTCAAATTCGTTCGGCTCCTCCCTTCCATGGTCTTCCGCCCCCACTGGTAATCTGGACAGAGCTTCGGCAACACAATTTTCTGTACCCTTGATGTAGCGGATTTCGTATTCGAATTGCTGCATGAACATTGCCCAACGCATTAAGCGATCGTTCAGTATCATGCAGTCCTGCAGATAACTCAGAGCCTTGTGGTCCGACGACACTGTCACTTTTCTGCCCTCTAAATACATGTGGAATTTATGAAACCCATGCACGATCGCGAGCATCTCCTTCTCCGATATGCGGTACCCCCGTTCGTGCTTATTTAGCATGCGGCTGGAGAATGACACACTACGGTGTTCAATTTTTCCATTGACTATCTTTTCCTAAAATAGTTCACAACCGATTCCATAGTACGAAGTGCCCGACGCTAAAGAGAAAGGGAGATTCATATCTGGGTAGTACTACATCTTACTATTGCACAATTAATCTTTTATACCCTGGAATTCCGTTTCAAAGTCCTCGGTCCACCTCCAAGCTGCATTTTTCTTTAACAATTAGCATAAATTCGGAATATTCATTCCTCCCTCCCCCAAGAATTTTCTGTAGATACTGCCCAAGCCCAAGTATGACTTCAGTTGTTTCCTACTTTTGGGTCTACTACATTCGGCGATAATTTTTCGGAAGTAGGTAAAATTCCTTCATAAGTGAGGATATGCCCCAAGAATTGAATTTCTGCTAGAAGAAACTCACATTTTGCGAGCTTTAAGGTCATTCCACCTCGTCTCAGAGCCATGAGTATCTCCTCCAAAACTCGATAATGCTCATTCCACGTTTCTGTAGCAATCAATATATCATCTACGTATATCACGAGTTTGCTCATTAGACTCTCCCTCAGGACATGACTTAGCGCTCCTACAAAAGCTGCTACAGAAATTGTAAGTCAGAATGGTAATACCCTAAACCGGTACCTTCACCCTTCTAAAAGGAAAGCAGTGTACCGTCTGCTTTCCTCTGCCAACGGGATCTGCCAGAATCCCAAGGTCAGATCAGTACTGGACATTAACTTGATATTACTAAAATTCTGTAGCAGTTCCTCCATATAATCGGAGTGGTGTCACCGCCAGACACCACACTTGCTAGGTAGTAGCCTTTAAATCGGCCGCGGTCCATTAGTATACGTCGGACCTGCGTGTCGCCACTGTCAGTGATTGCAGACTGAGCGCCGCCACACGGCAGGTCTAGAGAGAATTCCTATCACTCTCCCCAGTTGTACAGCCGACTTTGCTAGCGATGCTACACTGACAAATACGCTCTCATTTGCCGAGACAATAGTCAGCATAGCCTTCAGCTACGTCATTTGCTACGACCTAGCAAGGCGCCATTATCAATAGATATTTAACTTGTGATGCCTGTACCGCCAGACCGATGTACACCACTTATGGATTAAAGTTAAGTGTTACAGCAACTGCGTCCGTTTTTCTAAGTTCTCATTTCCTTGTAATGTTCCAGACCTCACGTCAGCCTGCGTGAGCGTAATTAAACGCGTGCATTTCGGCCTCCTTTAGCAACACGGTGTTGGCTCTTCCGCCAACACTTCAATCGGGTTGATCGAATCCCTTACAGTTCCTTTATTTATTCTTCTCGCATCTAATACAATTCTGACCGAGTTATCCCGTTTTTTAACAATAACGATAGGATTGCAGTAATCGCTCCTACATTGTTCGACTATACCCCAGTCCAATATTTGTTTTAATCGAACTCTGACGGTATCCCGATCAGCTATAGGTATTACATATGGTTAGCATTTTATTGGTTCGTGAGGTATCACTTTTATAGAGTATTCGAAATCGGTAACTTTACCAGGTGGATCTGAGAATACGTCCTCGTAGCGGTACAACAACCCATACAACTCTTTCGTTTCCTATTCTGATATACCCTTGACTGCATCAATCACTTCCTTAATTCTGTTATGCATATCGATTTCCTCACTCCAACCCTCAGTAGCTATGGCATGAGCAATCTGATTTTCACCTGTTAAATTCTTTTTAATTTTATTTGCCTTTTTCGTTCTGAAATTCAGATACCAGGCATTTCCCTACACAAATGAGCAAAGTATTGTATTTGCACAGGAAGTCAGTACCTAAAAGTATATCCTTTACTAGACACCTCACTACAAAACATTCTATCCCGAATTTATTTTCTCCACGTTTAAATTCTAACAGTATTTGTTGTCTTATTGGCTTACTCATACCATCAACTGCCGTTTTAACCTGAACGCCAGTGACTAGGAAGATGACTAGTTTCCTATTTCTGATCATGTTCATAAAACTTTCCGACACCGCTAACACATTACTACCTGAACATACAAGTGCATCTACCATTTCTTGGCCAACTTTAATTTCAGTAATGGTCTGTAAATTTACCGTTTCCTTTCATTCTAAATATGTCTCCCTTAATAAATCATTTTCTACGTCTTGTCCGTTTCTCTTACAATTATGACGTACACTCATCCTATACTATCCATCCCTCAATCTCAGGTTCATCCCAAAATAATTCGTTAAATATTTCCTTCGCCCCTAATTTATTCCTTCCCCTTTCTAAAATACTAGCAATTTTAAACTTCTCTCGTGTAAACATATGCGGAAGTATCGACCGTAACGTTCTACCGTACCAACGCCAATCAGTCACAATAAAATCATATCTTCCTTCATATACCAATCCGTACGAACTTCATTACTAAAACTATCGAACTATCGCCATCTACACTATTTACTTAAGCCCTCTCTAAATTTTCTGTCAGTTCTTCCACACATTCCGCCGATTAACTTCCCACAGCAAGCACAACTTTACTGTTTTTCCCCTCCAAAATATTGATACATGCAGCTTCAACAACATTACACACCAATTCACTGTTAAGCACTTTATCTTCCTGAAATAATACATCGATGCGTAAGCCATCATCGCCATAAATATCCATCTCAGCAACCTTATCTGCTGATACACCATTTAAATCAGTACAAAGATTCACATCCGAAACCTTACTTTGCCCCGTCGACAAATTAACTTTAGCTGAACCGTACTCAACCTTATCCTCCAACGCTACATCACACAAATTGCTGCTACCTTGTCGTACAATTTAGGAACTTCCATATTTGCTACATTCCTCCGTGATCGGATGAAAATCAGCACACTCCGCCATTTCTACACTCGTTTTCATCCAGATTAACCACCGATCCTACTTTACATACATGCTCACACTCACACTCTGACAAACGTTTTAGATCCACACATTCATCAATACGTTTCGTTTCGCCTTCATTTGTGACTAGAGACGCGTAAATTCCTTCCTACGAAGTATCAATACCAGCAGCTTTTACATCATTACATAAATTACCATTACTCTGTTCTTTTAAACGGAAATCATCTCCCTCCTCCGATACATTTGTAACTTCAACTGCTGGCGAGACCAACACTAAGCCGCCCTTAGTAACTTCGACGCTTTCAGCGGCATCACAGTCACCCTCGATTGCAGCTGGCGAGACGATAGCAATGCCACCTTCACCAACATCGTCGCTTTTCGCTGACTCAAGAGTATTTTGTACTACCACACTTTCCTTACTGCAATTGCTACTATTTGCTATTACCTCTTCAAAACTCTCCACACAATTTACTTTCACAAAATTCATCTCCTCTTTAACTTCTTTTTGGACCACTAAATCTTTCCATTCATCACCATTCACACACTCATTCATTACATATTCATAACTTACATCATTCCCCGCAAGTTTATTCCCATTACTTTTACTTTAATCTCTCACAAATCTATGCTTCCGCCGTTCGCGCCTGCTTTTATCGAAAGAGCCATCTTTATACCCTTCCTCTTTAGCATACTCCATATTACATATTTGTTGCCGTTCTCCAAATCTATCAACATATTCTACCATTACCATTATCTCCAGTCCTTTTCATCGCCTGTTCAGATCGCTATCCCCGGACCTGAGATGCAGCGAACATCAGTTTCCCGACCGGGGTCCCGTTCACGGAAGTTATCACTCCTGTTCGTTCTCAGACCATTCTGCTCATTCCAGCTACTATCTCTCTGAGAATTCCTTTGATTTCTCTCACGATTCTTATTTAGGTGGTGATTATTTGGATTCCCATTGTGATAACTATCACACGGTTTCCTCTGACGTTAGAACTTCATAGCTCTCTCTACTTTTTTTACAAATTCTAGAAATTCGTCCATGGAGTCACATGGATTGTGGACAAGATCCCACTGCAAATCTTCGGGTAACCGCCTTTCTAACGTGGTGATTTCTGTTAAAACCCCGAACGGAATTTTCACATGCATAATTTTGCCAAGTTCGCCCTTGCCAAAATCTCTCATCGTCCCATTACCGTACCTGTAACTCGGCCCGTTTAAGAATTCGTTTAGGATCCGCGTCTGTTTCTCCTCGCTCCAAAATTTGTTCAAAAAACACTTTTCGAACTCTTCGTACCAGTCGCACGAACTACATTTAACATTTCCCCAAGACTGTGGGTCTCCCTCCAAAGGCCGTTTAACGTATTTTATTTTCGCTTCATGCGACATGCCGTGAACAAAAGCGTCCTTACATGCGGCCAAGAAATTTACCGGATGATATCTTCCTTCACCTGTGTAACATTTCAAAAAATGGCTCTGAGCACTATGGGACTCAACTGCTGTGGTCATAAGTCCCCTAGAACTTAGAACTACTTAAACCTAACTAACCTAAGGACATCACACACATCCATGCCCGAGGCAGGATTCGAACCTGCGACCGTAGCGGTCGTGCGGTTCCAGACTGTAGCGCCTTTGACCGCTCGGCCACTCTGGCCGGCTGTAACATTTCACAGATCCGGTATTTGCCCAAGGGATATATATAACCACCATAGCCTGTTGGGAGGCTAACGAATTTAAATCACTTTTTATCTGTTGCATTTGTTTTCTAAATTCATTTTTTCCTAGTGGTACTGGACTCTATTTTATCTTTACTTTTGCCCAGTTATTTCTCCCCCTCACCTACACTATTGGCTATGTCACTAATAGCTAAATTTTCATCCCTTTTATGAGCATCTTGCGCTTTTTACAGTCGCTTACCTTGTCCCCAAGATTCGTTTATATCTTATCCATTTTCTCCCCAAGATATTTTTCCACTGCTTAGATTTTAGATTTGACTACTGCAATTTCGTCTGTAATTTTCCCCATATCCTCTCGGACACCTTTTAACTTATCATAAATTACTTTTTCAAGGTTAACCAAAATTTTTTCAGCTTCCTCTTTCACGGCGGAACTTATTTGAGTTCGCATTGTACGCACATCAGTCCGAATTGTATCTTTAACTGTTTGCAATGTGCCCATAGCTGTTCGCAAAGTACCCATATCTGATCGAACTGCACTGATATAATTTGCCATTCCCTGGATCATTTGCATTAGGTGAGACATCATATTTTCCCCACATTAATTCCCATTGCCTGAATTCCTACTAATTACACTTTCGCGCTCTGATTTCGGACCAAGCGGCTCACTTCTGTTTTCAGAATTACACATAGTAGGTAACTGTTTTATATTCGCGAGATCTATAAGTGGACCTCGGAATTCAGAAACAAACACTGTCCGACTATTTGCGCAGGCGCTTATCTGATCTGAGATTGTTCCCTCTGCCATGGTGATGCCGTCGGTTGTAGTCGAAGACGACATAGAAGAAAGCCCTGGAGTACTCGAAGACGCTGCCATCGTACTGCTGTTGGACTGCGTCTGCCATCGGAGAAAATTGCCTGATGCAACTGTAGCTGCTGCCGATGACCGCGTGTTCCAAACGTCTGCGATACCGCTGTCCGTCACACGCGCTAACAGTTATTGTTCCCTGTACTCAACTTATTGAGACTCTGAGCCCCCAAGCAAATTGCCTTTATCGTGCCGTCAATAGCATGTGTAGATTGAGAAAATAGCTGCGTCATTCCACTATTTCCAGAAACCTACTTGCCATGATAAAACTGATCTCATATTGTCTATTGTGAGAGGTTCACTCTACTGAATTCTCTTCTGGCTTTGAAAAGGTTTTTACACTTCTCATAGTATGCTGAATAACATAGAGCAAAGGAATTACCACTTTGCATGATCCAAATCCCAGACGAGAAACTCCCAACTGTGGGCTTTCGAATAACTACTACGCACCCTCCGACTCAGTGTTGCAAACGTTTTGGCTGGTTTCGTTGTCTATGGGCTGGGAAACGTAGTTGCCGCATTACAGGTCGAATACTGCTGAGTCTACAGTATACGATAAGAATACACATATGAATCGAATGGCTGAAGGTTTCTATCACTCGGCAATTGCGAATTATGAATGTAACATATAAATTTATAAAAGAATGTTTGAAATTGAATAAAATCTGCAGGTACTATCTTAACAACTTTAAATGATGAGTACGATAGTTGAGGTACTTTTGAGAATGTGGTATAATTCTTTAAAACGCTTATTGGAGTCGATGGTCCAGCAATTAAACAAAACTGCTCCACTCCAAGTCTTTTCCGCGACTGTGCGTCCGCCGCGCCGTCTAGCACTTTCCCTGTCCAATGCCGTGCTCCCAGAAGTACCGCTGTGTCCTCTCCGGAAACTCGCTTCCATCCTGTCTCCCCAATCACGAGCGCTGTGATTGGCTAGAGAACTCGTGCCATGTCTTAATGCCAACGTACAGTTACACAAACATAATGAAACATATTCGAAATACTGGATTTACATTTAAATACTGGAAATTAACTAAATATTCCTACGGCTGGATCATAAACACGCTCTGACACGCATTATTAGATACGTAAACAATTAAATTAACATATACGAAAAGAAAAGAAGCAAAAGGTAGGCCAGGAGCCTAATGTCTCTGTGCTTTCTAAAAGACAGTAAATATTTAACCAATATCTTCATGAATAGTTTATATTGAATATAAACAAAGGCATAGATGAATAAATATATTTATAAGCATGCTGCTACCGTTTTATCGTGTAACTGTGGCATATTAAATGGCCTGACGCGATCGATAATAATCGGTCAGTTTGACCTCCAATAACTCGTGTACTATTTAAGTTACTCGCCTGTTATTCGTACCAATTTAGATTTACACCAAAAGCTCTCTAAAGACACGTATATCGACGAAATCGGAAGAACCGTTTGGACTTCGGAAATTCGTTGCTGGGTGTTACTTGTATAATTTACCGTCAGATACTAAACTTCAAACTAATAAAGATATTGAAAATCTGATTACACCATCAGAATCGTCGTGCAAATAATTGTAATGTTCATGTTTCTTTTTGAGGTATCATGACTCATGTACTACTATTAATTTCTATACGAACTATGATATTTCTGCCATTAAGGTTTCACAATGTCCGCCATCTTTGGCACACCCAGCATAACACCTCCTTCCCTGACACAAAGCACCGTCCTCCTCACAACGGAATTCCAAGCCACGCGGCTGGACCATGCACTGGTGCTACACCTCTCGTCCGGCTAACGTTTGCCACCAATTGTTTGCTGCCGGGCCCCGGCTTTGGCGAGCGTTTTGTGCGGCCGCCCCAATTCCGAACTTGTAATATTTCCAGGGGGCAACAACTCGCCCGTTACGTCACAAACTTCAGAAGTAAACTGATGTTTAATGATGATTTCAATCACAAATCAGTCAGAACATGCAAATTTATGTGAGTTAATTAGCAGTAAATGTTGTGAGTCACCCTTTAACGCTATGAAAACTCTATTTTCCACGTTGTTGCTACAGTACGTGCATTATCGGAAAAAAACTGTACACCTTTAACGAATAGACGTAGGACTTTCATATTAACGGGAAATGTAGATCAGTAAGTTATGAAGAGATGATTAGAATTTCATTCACCTCGGTGCAAATGCCAATCATTTCTGCAGAACATATTGAAGCATACTAATGTACATGTCCTGTGAATATGAACGGTCTTTCTACAGTCGATCAAGGTGTTCTGTCTCTTTCTTAACATGAGTGTATTTGATAAACTGCCTCTACAATGAAACATATGAGAAGTATCTTTTGGATCCAGAAAACGAAAATATGATTGGCAAGTCTGTTTATGTGGGTTTATAGCACCCATCAAGGACAATGAAAGAGAATCGAATGCTTCTGAAATCCTATACTATTAATAGAAACGTAAAATACCTTTTCAACATGCAAACAATCTTTATGGGCGATAAATTGATTAAATTGCCAAAGCAAACAGAAAAAAATTTCCTGGATACAATGGAGTCCATAGGACAGTTGAATGAGCTGATAACTCGTTCAACAAATGAAAACATTTACAAAAATTTACAAGCTCGGGTAAGCAAGGGATAGAGAAAGGAATTTGTGGTGTACCTGTATTAAACCGTTCGGGAAAACCATACGAAATATAAGTGCGGAGGCTGGCCAACAATTTGAAACCACGCTCCCTTGAAAGCTGGTCCATTATATAAACCACTGTATCATTATGCTTGGTTTATTATGGTAATTAGCTCTATGTTATTATTTGTAACACTATAGCTTCAGTGCAATGTCCATGGCAAGTATATCGTGATCCAAATAACAAGAATATCTTTGAAAGAAATGTTGATATCAGCTATTGCTAATTTTCCAGAGTAAAATTTCTCGTTACCAAATTTTTATAGATTAAATTGAATGTTCATTGGCGGGGATAGTAGTCCAGAACTCATGTCACCGGTTGACGATTAATAGGAAATCTATAAGTATGATGACAGGAAATCTGGTCATCTTTTGCAGTTAGCCAGCAGCATTTCTTTGTGCCTAAGCTACTTCCACCTGAAAACACCCGTTGCCTAGAAAATACATCGTTCCTGGAGAGGCATGAATGGTTGGTGATTCGCTATTTTCCGTGGTATACCCAAGTGTTATAATATGTTGTCTACGTGGAGGTGGTGAATATAAAAGACTTGTGACCACTATCAAATGCTTCTGAAGTGTAGCTATTCCTAGAGGCAGGAATAATCACTGAGGAAAAAATCTGAAACAGCTGTCAGTCTAAAAATATACCATAAACTCTTCACTAGAGACCATTTGCGGGACAAACCCTTCAAACAGAAGAGGCGGTACTCTTGTTGCACATGTTAGACTATGAAGAAGTAATGGATCAGGTTCATGACACAAGCGGATCTTTAGTCAGTAGGTTTCGGGCCTCTTATGATGCCTAAATCATCAGTTGTATAAATTAGTAACACATCGCAATGTTGAAGCATATCAGATTAATCACCAACTTTCATCCAAAGGGACAGAAATTGCTTCCATCAAAGCAGACAAGACGAGGTTCTCAAGACAACACAGTTATGGAAACCACAATTTTTTCCAAACCTTTAATGTGAAATGAATTGGATCTGGCGTTGGGGAATTATATGATGGGTATTTTACCAACTCTGTAAAATAAACATTTTGGCTTCTGCAGCTACTATGTATAGTCCTAAAACAAATTAAAAATTACATACAGAAGAGCTAAAGTTAGTGCAATATTAAATCCTAAGAAAGACTTAAACAACTCAAAAATTCTTTGGCCAAATTCCTCAGTGTCTAAAGTGTGTTAAAAAAATAATAAATTTTGAAAAAAATGTTTTCTGCTTAAATTTGTTCAAACGTATATACATTGGTACCATAAGAAACGATTTTGTGAAATTATAAAGAGAAATGTAGAAAAATTTTAATTAGTCTAACGGAATGTCTATAGGCAGAAAGAAATTTTGAAGGAAGAATTTGTGAATTATATTGCGAAATAACTTGAAACGATATTGAGGAATGTGGGGAAGAACAGTCTGGGACCAAACGTGACTCACGGTGGTAAAGCACATGGACGTTTGAAAGAGGAAACAATTGTGTAGCTGACTCACTATTACGGAAGAACCATTGTTGTTTACGCTCCTGATACTACAGCCATGAAGAGCGTAATATATGCCACATTGTACCACTGCATGAGCACTGCCGAGGAACCGATACACATGAATTGTCCAACAAAAGCGAATTCTTGGTGTTTCCTTAATCGTATCCTCGCGAAAGGAGAACAAACAGAATCACATGAAACTACTATCCTAACTGCTCTGAAACCATCTACTGTTGTTAGAAGACACGTGTTTATCAGAAGCAGTTCTCTCCAGCTTCCTGCATTGCTGGAATGAAAATGAGTTAGTACATAGTATAATTTGATCAAAGTGCCGAAAGGATGTATTGGTATTCAAAAGAAAAGTGGAAACAGTTGTGATAAGTTGTTTCACAATTTGTTCAAGTGTGCTCTCCGAGAACAGAGACCACTCTGGTGTCAGTAATAAGGAGATGAAGGAGTAAAGTTAGAGACGATTGGAGAAGAAAGCAGAAGCTCAAATGGTGCCTATAATTAAAAAAAACGATATACATTCAGATTGATGGTCATATAACCTGAGGAAGCTCAGACGACAGCAGAAAGAACAACTTACAACCAAGGTGAGTTTTAGAGCAAGGAGCAGAAAGTGATTGTGTTGCCTAAATTTTTTCGAATTTATGGCTCATTTTTATAATTGTATATTCACACATAACTTTTTCATAGTAAATATTCCCTAAACTGTTATTTGTGGAGAAAATATTTACAGTCAGTGCTAACAGTATTAATTACAATTTTGAAATAAAAATTAGAAATGTTAATATTGATGTGTGAAAGTTTTGACGATCTCAATACATGGATTCATAACTCTGAAAACTAATTTTAAGATCACTGTAAAAGATATCCAGGAAACCTTATACAAAACTGCTCGTCTATACTATTTAATATGGTCTTCAGTTTTTCAAACACATTAAAGTAAATTTGCTACATAAAAGAAAATGCTCAAAAATCCATCAAAATAAATTAATAATTCTCATGAAATGTGGGATAGATCGAGAGGTTACTTTGTCGTTATATTAAAGAATATTGAGATACTTTTTGTTTAAAATTTGATACCAATTATTTAATTAGGTAAAAAGTTTAATTTTTTTTCGAGACTATCCCTTTAAGCTTGAATAGTTGAGGGAAAAGTTTGGCATGTTCCTGATCCACGAACATGCAGGCAGTAGGGGTGGACAGTACTCCGCATCTCAAATAATGAATCTGACTCAATATATAAAAGGTGTGTATAAAGTCAGCATATTACAATAAATATTTTCACAAATCTTATAGCAATTTGATACTGTAATCCGATGTATATTACTAGAAAAAGTTTAAAACATGACAAATAAACATTTCTTAATCGACACACAACAGGTGTGTTGAAAATAAAAACCTTTTGCTATTGTATCAACTACTGTTATATCGAGACAAAGAACTTTCATACTCTATATAACATTCCCTAAACTGTGCTATCACAAGTCTCCATTAGAACTAAATCTTATTTCCTGAAATCCAAGACCAGAAAAGCAGATGAAAGGAATAAGAGAATGGTTTTCCTCAAGGAAATGGTAACCCTCCCTGAAAATAATTAAATTTCCATGTTTGCTCATGACCACGTTGCCACTGTTCAGTACATGAAATTTGGGGAAGAAGAGGGAAAGTTTGAAATTATGAAAGAGATCTGAAAGTGAAAGCACTGAAATGACAAACAAGTGTTTCTCATCTCAGCAACAGGAAGGGAAGGAGTGTGGATATATAACAGAAAGGAAGACACTGGGCGGCTCAAAAATATATGGAGGTCATACTCCACCTCCATCAAGCAGCACTGTCTGTAAACCAATCTGAACGTGACTGAAAAAACTTGGGAAGCACGATCACAAACTTCGAGGACTTCTACAGTCAGTACAACTACTTTGTAGCGGAAGATACAAGTCCAGTGTGGTACACATCCCATCTTATCAAAGCAGTGAGTGTAGCTATCAATTAGGAGTGCTACATCATTACAAGTTGCCTGCAGACCACAGCTTCAGAGAAGCTACACTATCTTGCTGCAATTGATCCTCCTGATATTCAGTGAGAAGCAGTAGATAAAAAGAGAAGACCAAGGCAATAACATCTGAAGTTTGTCTTCTGTTTAGCTATTAGAATACATATTCATAAATGAAATCAAGAAATAATTTCCTTAAGACAATTGAGGCACTCACAGCGCCGACACAGCACCAAGATTAGTAGTGTGATGTGATTTACACAGAATCTTGATAGACACAGATTCTTGATGTAGGTGCCTCGTACCTAGGCTCCCTGTCCTATCACTTTCATCAATTCATATCCATTGTGCATTCCGACCAGACTTGGGCGTTTCCACCAGGACAATACGACACTCCACAAGTCAGACATGAACATTATTGAGCGGATCTCGGATGCCTTGCAACGTGCTGTTCAGAACAGATATCCAGCCTCTCGCACTGTTTCGTATTTATGGACAGCCTAACTTCAGACATTAGTCGAGAACATGCCACGTCGTGTTACGACACTCCTGATAGCTCACTGGGGCTCTAGACGATATTAGGTGGGTAGAAAAGATACCTTGGCTCTTCAGTATATAGTGATGAACAACATAGATATCAATGATAATATATACAAGGTTCTGGGGAAGGCGTACCAAACACTGTGTTTCATCGCAGACTACTTAGAAGATTAACGGATTTAAAAAAGAGACTACCAACACTTCCATTGTCTGTCTTCTATTAGAGTATTGGTGTGCAGCATGGGATCCTTACGAGACAACACTGACAGAGGCCACAAAAATGTTCAAAAAAGGGAACCAATTTTTTATTATTGTGTAATAAGGGAGAGATTGTCACGAATATGATACACGAACTGGGATGGCAAACTTTAAAACGTAGGCGTTTATCAGTACTGCGAGATCTGTTCATGAAATTTGAATCACAAGCTTTCTCCTCCCAAAGCAAAACTGTTTTGTTGATGCCAATCTACGTATAGAGAAATAATCATCGTAATAAAATAAAAGAAGTCAGAGCCCCCAAGGAATAATTCGACTGCTCGGAGTTTCTGCTTGCTATGTGAGAGTGAAACGATACAAAAATAGTCTGATGATGCTTTGTTGAAACTTCTGCTAAGTATATAAGTGTATACCGCAGAGTAGTCATGTAGATACAAAAAATTAGTTAAGGCAGCAGTTTACATATATTTCAGTAATTATTAGCTGGCCTCTTACTTCGTTATTGGCGTCATTGTTGAAACTTACTCTATTACACCTAAAATTACATTGTTATGGATGCATATAAGATATTGGGTAAGCACTCAAATTAAAAAATGTATACTGATTTTTGGTTAATTTTCACTCTACATCCTAACATTGGAAAAAATAATTTAATTCCGACAAAAACATGTGTACTGTTTGCTGTTGTAAGATTTCACTTAACTGATTCGAAAACACTTCGATACTAACTTGCTTGGGCTCTGTCAGCCAATTAATAAGTAAACTTTTGCAACTATGCAAAAGTAAATATATACAATTCTGTTCTTAAAAATCTGTTGACATGCATCAAGTTAACCAAATTTTGACGTACATATGACTGTAATATGAAACGTATACTCGAAAAAGTCAACTTAGACAAGTTCTGGTTTCTATAATGACTGTTGTGACAGATAGTCACATTGGGGTGTAGGTAGTGGCATGGGAATCAGGGAAGTAAATGGGTCCCTTCCGTGGTGTTGCAGATCATTTTCTAGGAATAGGAAAATAGCGGAAAAGGAAGGTAAGATTAGAGACCTTCAGGCTGAACTGGCTAGTGCTAGGGAGGAACTAATGAGGTTAACGGGGGAGAAGGGTGAAGACAGATGGGAAGTGGTAGCAAGGAACAGGGGCCTCAGAAAGAGAACAGTATCGGACAGTTTCATCATTCACACAAACAACAGGTTTGCCTTGCTACCTCAGTCAACTAAGGAAGAGCCTCAAGTAGATGTAAGCGTAGTCAGCACTCAACAGACTTTCATTAGGAGACCAACTGTTGCAAGAATGAGAGTAGGAGGAAAGTTCTGTTGTTAGGTAGTAGTCATGGAAGAGGTGTGGGCCAGATCGTACAGGAAGAGTTAGGTGACAGGTAGCAGGTCACATGTATTTTCAAGCCCAATGCATGGCTTAGCCAAGTTATAGAGGATGTAGTACCATTGTGCAAGGGTCTTACAAAGCAGGGTCATGTTGTGGTAGTGGGTGGAGCGGGAAACCGTACTGAAAGGGATCAGGGCTACAATACTGAGTGTGACCTGGTAAAAATAGCATCTGCATCGAACCATACAAATGTTGGATTGGTTACTGCTTTCATGAGGTATGATTGGCCGCAATTGAACAGCTCTGTCAAGAGGGTCAATATGGAGCTACATCAGCCGCTTCAGGCAGCTACTTTCTCAGTCATAGGTTTGGTTCCTGTTGATGGTATTGGTTAGGGGCGACTTCACAAGACATGGCCTAAATCTCAATAGGAAAGGGAAGGGTAAAGTGGCTGGGATAATAGCAAAATATTTAAGGTGGCACTGAAACTCATGTGAGTACTTTTTTAAGCTAAAATCAGTGTCTAATCATCTTACATTGATTGAAATTAAGCTTAATAAGTAGTTCTGACAAACAGGTACTAGCAATGTGAAAATATCACTAGACAGTACAGTAAAAAATAATGTTAGTATTTTACAAGAGTCACATAAAAGCACAGTTGCATCAGAATATCAGAGGATTAAAAAACAAACTAAATGAGCCTCATGTTTGTTTAGAAGATTTAGAATCTGGGGGTAGAACAGATGTACTATGCCTATCTGAACATCATATAGTCACAGGTATGGAAAAGGTAAGTGTAGGTGGATACAAGCTTTCAGCACATGTAAGTAGAGACACTATGGAGAGAGGAGGAGTTGGGAGTTGTCATATATGTTAAACTCTGTCATAGTGAGAAAAATTTGGAAACTGAAAAATTTTGTACAGAGCAACGTATAGAAACATGTGCGTGTGAGCTCAAAGTAAATAATGGCACTTGTATAATTTCAGATGTGTTTAGGTCCCTATTCGGAAAAACTTCTATTCTTTGTTATGCTACCTGTCAGACAGAGGGTAGGAAATTATTGTTTCTGGGGCTTTCAATGTAGATTTTCTGAAAGAGTCTGATAGAGAGCTTGACCTTGAAGTATTAGATGGTTATTTCAATTTGACACCAGTTATTATCGATTCTGTTACTCGGCTGGTACAGGAAAGCAACACACTGATAGATAATGTATTCATAGACCAAGATAAATTTAATTAAATAAAAAGTTTTCCTATTATGAATGGTCTGTCTCATCATAATGCACAGTTAATTACAGGATATGATGTAGCTCCATACAGTAATGCAAAACAGTGCTCCAAAATAGTGCGTTCAATTAACAATGAAACAATTAAAAATATTAGGAAAGCCTGCAACAGTTAGACTGACATGAGGGGTACAGGGAACATGATGCTAATTTAAAGTTTAAAATATTTCATGATACCTTTCTGAGTATATTTGTAAATAGTTTCCCTAAAAAAACAGTGAAATATTGTTGCAAGAAACCATGTAAAATTCCATGGCTTAGTACAGGGATAAAAATATTTTGTGAACGGAAAAGGGAAATGAATCTTATAGAAGGAGTAATGATCCTGAAACAGTGAAACATTATAAAAACTACTGCACTGTATTAAGAAAGTAGAGAACTGTGTGCATTATATTATGTCTCAGATTAGCACATCTGATAATAAAATTAAAACAGTTTGGAATATTGTTTAAAGGGAAACAGTGCATTCTGCTGCCACCTACTGCCAATTACTCTATATCAGCGACCTCAGTAGTCATTAGACATCGTGAGAGAGCAGAATGGGTGCGCGACATTTCCACACTCCTAAACCTCCCTAGGTCCACTGATTCCTATGTGGTAATGAAGTGGAAACGTGAAGGGAACAGTACAACACAAAAGCGTACAGGTCGACGTCGTTTGTTGACTGACAGAGACCACCGCAGTTGAAGCGTGTCGTAATGTGTAGAGGCAGACATCTATCCAGACCATCACACAGGAATTCCAAACTGCATTAGGATCCACTGCAAGTACCATAACAGTTATGCGGGAGGTGAGAAATCTTGGATTTCTTGGTCGAGCGGCTGCTCATAAACCACAAATCACGCCGGTAAATGCCAAACGACGCCTCACTTGGAGTAAGGAGTGTAAACATTTGACGATTGAACAGTGGAAAAACGTTGTGTGGAATGACGAATCAAGGTACACAATGTGGCGATCCGATGGCAGGGTGTGGGTTTTGCTGATGCCTGGTGAACGTCATCTAAAATGGTTCAAATGGTTCTGAGCACGATGGGACTTAACATCTGAGGTCATCAGTGCCCTAGAACTTAGAACTACTTAAACCTACCTTACCTAAGGACATCACACACATTCATGCCCGAGGCAGGATTCGAACTAGCGATCGTACGGGTCGCGTGGTTCCAGACGGAAGCGCCTAGAACCGCTCGACCACAACGGCCTGCGAACGTCATCTGCCAGCGTGTGTAGTGCCAACAATAAAATTTCGGAGGTGGTGGTGTTTTGGTGTGGTCGTGTTTTTCATGAAGTGGGATTGCACCCATTTTTTGTTTTCCGTGCCACTATTGCAGCACAGGCCTACATTGATATTTTAAGCACCTACTTGCGTCCCACTGATGAAGAGCAAGTCGTGGATAGCGACTGCGTCTTTCAACACGATCAAGCACCTATTCATAATGCACGGCCTGTGGCGGAGTGGTTACACGACAATAACATCCCTGTAATGGACTGGCCTGCACGGAGGGCTGACCTGAATCCTATAGAATTTTTTGGGATGTTTTGGAATTCCGACTTCGTGCCAGTCCTCACCGACAGACATCCATTCCTCTCCTCAGTGCAGCACTCCGTGAAGAATGGGCTGCCATTCCCTAAGAGACCTTCCAGCACCTGACTGAACGTATGCCTGCGAGAGTGGAAGTTGTGATCAAGGCTAAGGTCGGGCCAACACCATACTGAATTCCAGCACTACTGATGGAGGGCGCCACGTTCTTGTAAGTCATCTTCAGCCAAGTGTCTAAATACTTTTGATCGCATAGTTTACAGCCCACAGCCTACGCCACTTACCAGAGGTACCCCACTCTGAAATTGCATAGGAAAGACTAGCAACACCGACAGGGCACAAGACACGCACAGAGAGACCACGTATGAGCTTCTGTAACAGACCACGTGAGAGGGGAGAAGAAGAGTAAACGAACAGGGTGGATGAGGACCGGGCTGCCGCCAGGTCTGGCAGAGGAGGCAACAGAGTGTTCTGCCAGCCCCTCAGTGGGACGATAAGGTTAAGTGAGCCTCCCTGAAAGAGAGTGTTAAATGCCACCTTCACTAATGAAACGTGTAACTAAGTCATCCGCTGAGGCAAAACTACGATGCTACACTACAACGTGTAGAAAAATCAGATGTTGTAACGTTCATATTTTTTTTTTCAAAATCGACGCAGAAACGCTAATACCTAAATCATCACACAGGACCGAAAGTGGGAGCCTTTTCTTTATTACGAGGAAAGTAAAGCTTTTAAGGAAAATACAATTCATAAAACGATGTGGTGTACACAGCCAAGACTTTTTTACACCTAGAAGATAGGGATTTTTCCCTTTTTCGCTCTGCTGGCTCGGCGCGAGGTGTGAACGCGGCTTTACTGCCGACGGCAAGGGAAAAGTTGCTATGGATATTTCTGGTTTCTGTATTCGGGACGTGGAAGCGCTAATGGGCAGTAGCACCAATGTGATTGGCTATTAGGAGTTGGCGCAACGTCACAGCTTCCCTCGAGCCCTGGAGACGAAGCCAGAGAGTCGCTCTTGTACACATGCTAACAGCGGGAGGCAACAGGTGGCACGCCGGCCACTGCTCTCTGCGCGCTATCTGTTTTCACCCACTGCTACTAACCCACCCTATCGACCCAGCAGTAGCGGCCCGTACGCCACACCCTACAGCTTGCTGTTTTCCTGTGTGTGAGTGCAATTTTCGAGATCCTGGCTTCACGTTAGAGGTCAGCTTTTGACATCTACTACAGTTGGATAAACATAGTTTCTTGGTTAATCTGCTCATTTAAAAAATATAAAACCATTCTGGATACGCGGACATTAGACGGGAGTGTTTATACTTTAGTCCTTAGTAACTTCTGAATAAAATGAAAAATACTTGCAGTTTTTACGAAGAATTAAATTTAGTCGCAAAGCTACAAGCAACAGCCAGTCACAAAGCTACTTAATACGTATAGCAAAGGGCTCACGCAACAGCCATGCGGAGGAACCGAAGATTACCGAAGCGACCGTCAATATCATATGCATGAATCAATGCTTACTGTCTCTGGATCTACGTATGAAAGGTATCTTCCACAAATCAGTGCTGTACAAACAAGAACTCTCCCTTTTTCTCAGTATTCACGTTTCCTGTCGAAGTAGAAAAAAATTCTGCAAGTAGCGCGGCTTCCCTACCACCCGTGAACGTTTCTTTAGAAAGGTTTCAACACGTAAGCAGCCACTGTATAGTGGCCGACCTGTTTTGTTATTAAGTTCCCTGTGAAGACTATGGGACTTAACTTCTGAGGTCATCAGTCCCCTGGAACCTGGAACTACTTAAACCTAACTAACCTAAGGACATCTCACACATCCATGCTCGAGGCAGCATACGAACCTGCTATCGTAGCTGTCGCCCGGTTCCAGACTGTAGCGCCTAGAACCGCTCGCCCACCCCGGCCGGCTTATTAAGTTGGGTCTTGTGAGAACTTGTGTTTGTAATGTAGTAAGCTATTCATCATATTATGCACATTGAGAACAAACTGTAGCTTCGACTTAGCAGTCGTTTAAGCGTTCGACATTTCTACACCAGTGTAACAGGATTGGGCGGAGAAAAATCATGCCAACTTTATAAACAAAACACAGAGTTCTTGCAGTAATCAAGTTGTTTAAGAAGATATGTATGGTCATATTTTACAGTGTGCCTGACAACTGACACATTTCCGAACCGAAGGAAAAGTGAAAAATGCAATTGGCCAAGGATGCACCTACGTCATGGCCTCGCACAACGGATAAGAATATACAGTCATGCTCAACAGTATCCGAACGACCTGAATTGCATTTCGCCTGATTCGCATGCAACCCACATAACGCAGCTGTCTAGCAGGTCCTATAATCCCACCTTAGTACTGTCATTTAACTAAAGAAAATGATTCCAACAAGTATTCAGTAGAGAACACTGCTCTGTATCGCAATAACTCAAGATGTAAAGCAATACCACGATACTGGAAATATCAGGAACACCGTACCACAGATAAGACTATCCTTAAGGATTGTAAGCTCACATTTATTGCAATAAATGACGTACCTGAAATGTTACCACTCCATTATTACGTCGGATAGGTAATTCACGTAGTAAGTTCGTCGTATTCATGATTTCCTCTTCAAAGTAACATACCGTACTTGTTATTCAACACAAAATTACATTACAAATTTAAGTTATTCACGAGCAGCTAGTTGAGAATATGTATGAACTTCAAGTGACAAGACGAACCGTCTCGTTCTGCATATGGATTCCAACCCAGGTCATGCAGACTAAGATTTCGTGACTGACGGAACCCTAACAGTAATTCCTGACTAGGCATACAGAGAGTGATATACGTAGATTTTAGACAGTATCAGTTAGCAAATATCAACTTTCAATTACATAACGTAAACAATTCCTACCCAGCATCTATTGTCCCTGATAACGATCTACGGGAGATGTTAAATATTGCTTCTTCACAAGTAACTTACTTGAAATGCCGTGAGGTAAAGCTTGGACAGGGATTCGAACCCAGAACATAATCGTATTGTTATGGAAGCCCATTCAACTGTGACATATCGGATTTTCCCGGTAGTAGCTAGATGTTTTAATTGTAATGAAGAGACGAATCTTTAAATTTTTCCTTCCCGGGACTCCAACACGGCACCTATAGCTGTTATATTCTATAGAAAACGAACATTAAATATGGGTTTGTTACACCAGCCGTGACATGTGAGCATTTTTGAACTATAAATAATATGACGAGGAGTTCAGTGCTCACTCGGAATCGAACTCCACGCAGATCGTTGTTGACTACACACAAACAGACGTCAGCTACCAAATTTTTCTCCATCAGCAGCTCGGAATAACATCCTTATATTTACAGTGATCTCGCACATAGTTATATGTCTCACTGGGAGTCAAAAACGTCAGATACCGTTAGTGTTGACAACGAATGGAAATGCATTAAAAATCAAAATTATTATCCACCAGCAGATAGGTGTTCTCATGCTAGAGCTTGATAATTCATAATGAAAACCTTAGTGCTGGGCCAGGATTCGAACCCATTCACTTGAAATATCTGGAGATGTTGAGGAATCTGCAGTTTTGAACAAACAACAACTTGTAGTCGAGCTGTATTGTCATGAAGGTGTCAAATCCCGCGTTAAGGGCGGTCTGAGTTGCATTCCCAGTTCAGAACTAATTTTGGCTGCTTCAAATGGCTCTGAGCACTATGGGACCTACCTTCTGAGGGCATCAGTGCCCTAGAACATAGAACTACCTAAACCTAACTAACCTAAGTACATCACACACATCCATGCCCGAGGCAGGATTCGAACCTGCGACCGTAGCGGACACGCGGTTCCAGATTGTAGAGAAGGAATATCATGTTTAATGTGAATTTCAGACCACAGTGCCACTACACCGTCTTCACTTGGCGTAGCCAGAAGCGAAGAAAATCTGTCTCTCCCTTTCAAAAAGCATCGGCAGAACTTAGAATCGAACCTAGACCGTCAGTATATGAACCTATCATCAATCCAAAAGACCACCAAATCCTCTCCTCTGTGACTCCTATTTCTATCATAACACCGATACCGGCACACTGGATGGGAATTCTGACACACAGGCTTCCTGTAGTGGTTTTTACCATGTTCAGTACATTCATTTACCTGGTTGAGCGAATCGCCATACCCAGCTGCCTCGGTTATCCAGTGCATACGTTCGACTCTATTTAGAAATAACTAACATAAAATAACATAACGGCCACCCACACAGAACTGCCAATAGTGTAGGGTGCATAAATGTAAATAGGAAGTGTTCCTTTCCACTTGAGCTACGCTATTGCGCTATCAGTTGGTTGAAACCGTCGTGCAGTGCAAGAGAAAAGCTGTAACTGTCTGTCTGTCAGAAGTCTAGATCCAGCCATATGCAATATCTCACAGCACTGTGGAATGCGGAAGTTCTGGAGGAACTGTTGTTAACGTCTTGAGCTGCTAGCTAGTAGCGTTATGGTAAGCGTCGTGCACTGCAGATAAGGCGTCGCGAGTTCTATTACATTCGCTGCTACATTCTTTAAAACGCAACTATGCTGTCTACTGAAGTTATCAATTTAATGGAACTTTGAACATAATTCACATCACTTCTCAACCCAAAATAGTCGCATGTGGAAAAAGGGCTAACTTCTGCAACATTTTGTTCTTTTCAGGTTTAATAAACGGCCAGGCAGCAGATGCATCCCGAAGCTTTTGTATTATGTATGGGAGAGTGCATCGTGCCAGAATAGTCAGAAAAGTATTTTCTACATTAGCTGTCGTCTGGTAGTGGCATTTTATTCTTCTTCAAACCCTGTTTGACAGCCTTAAATCAGAACAAGGTTTCTACATGCATGTAATCAATATTGCATGTGCATTGTCAGACTGTTATAGATTACATCAGAGAATTCACATGTATTGTTCATGATTAATGTCTCTCTCATGTTCAGTTAGTATTATTTTAACAACAGTAAAGGAAACCTAGCGAAAATTGTGCACTGTATTATAAGAAATGAAATAAAACTACCTACGATAACATTACGACGAAAGCCGGTATTAAGTAAACTGAGCATCTGTACACAATCGTGCCTCTATAGGCACGAATTAGTAAAATACTACTCACTTAAATTTCTATTGGGTCTGTGTTTAATTGGTATGCTGTCTCATACTCAACAGGTATGCAAATGTGGCATTTCATAAATGAAGTTATGTATTCCTAGAAACCCAAAATTTGCTTGTCAGCATTGTAGGTTTTCCATCATTGCACTATGAACTGAATGTATTTTCCTGCGATTTGCTTATCGATTCTTGATCTGAATGGTTGTGGCTCTTTCATAGAAGGGATAAAAACGTTACAGTCCGCAAGACTGTAACCGCGAAATATAACAGCCTCTTTTCCAGAGGTCAACATGTCATCACAGAGCTAGGGAATAGGTACGTGTTGTGCCTTCCTCTTACAACGCCAATAGTGGCTAGAACTCGTAAACCGCTATTTAAAGGACAAGATTAGTTGCGATTTCCACGTGCAACGACTTTCCTGGGCTGAAAACCGTTAATTTACAATCTTCTGTTACACCTCAAGCGATAATAACTCATATTATTCGATGGAAAAGACAGGAAAAATCAAGTGAACTTTGAGGCTTAAGTCCATGCACACCAGGAAGTAACTCGTCGATCACAGTGTTGTCAATCATACCTTGCCTTGTTGCGAAATCTTAGTTACAGTACCAGCAGGAGGAAGACGAACCGATGTGATCCTACAGCGGGCTGGGATGTGACCATAGCTGGCGACTCAAAGACTCGGCTGCTACGGCCTGGAATACGTAATGCGTCTGATTCGCATTTCTGTAACTAGGCTTAGGGACTGGATCGTAGTTACTAATACTACTCAGAACTGACTGCTAACTACGCATCATAAAGCAGTAACTCTCATAGTTGTTTTTATATTTCTTTCGTAACTCTACTCAAAACTAAGAAACTCATTCACGAACGTTTTCGTGCCTCGACGATAGTCGAGCACAACAAACAACTAAGAGTAAAAAGAGAATGTGTGTGTGTGTGTGTGTGTGTGTGTGTGTGCGAGAGAGAGAGAGAGAGAGAGAGAGAGAGAGAGAGAGAAATAAAAAAGAATGTGAGAGAGGGTAAAAAATTGTTGTAAAGAAATTGAATACTGGTATGTAAAGAAATCTTTCATTAAAATGACACGTTCCACATCATTACGAATTGTCGTATTCATGATCTATGGATTAAGTACAAATCTAATCTAATCTAATCATATCATATTGTACACTAGCTATGAAGGGTCATGAATTGCTGAAATTTTTGCCAATATCTGTAACCAAATCTAAACTTGAAAATAAAAGACGACAGTTTTTGTAATAAGCCGTGACTCTTATCAAGACCCTTTCATGCCTGTTAACTAACCACGAAAGATGTCTGATATATCTCAGTTCAGAAGTAACAATGTGTGTATGCATTTAAAGATGAAGTGCATGATGTGAAGTTCTGTGACGGAGATACGAACCCAGCACGTAATCGGATTTTTAACTAAGTAAAATCAAATGTTATGTATCGGTTTTTCTTACCAGCTGCTAGGTGTTGGAATCTAAAATAAGGAAACAAATTTTTGTGCCTGAGCGACAATCGAATCGCACTCCTATCGCTCTTTTTTATCGTCCACGAATATAGCTTAAGTATCAATTGCTTACTCACCAACAGTAAGATGTGTGCGTGTTGGAGCAGAAATTGCTGGCAATACATGAACAGACATTAAAAATGCATGTTAATTTTCACTAGCATGCCGGTGTGCACGTGACAGGGCTTGAAATGAAATTATGAATATTTTTGTACTGGATCAGGATTCGGACCCACATAGTTACCTTTGGAGTAGACCTAGAGAAGATTGAAGTCTTCGGAGAAGGAACGAAATGATTGAACTGTACTGTTCCGAGAGATTCAGATCCTCGAAAGAGGAGATACGAATTCCAGCACCTAATTTTTCAACGTCTCTAGTTCAATCAAGCACAAGCAAAATAAGAGCCCTGTTCCTTTAAATGGCTATCGGTTTGTCAGATAAAATAAAATGTTCAAATGTAAGTAAGTTTACTGGCGACATTATTTTTGTTTACCATGACCTCCACCTATGTCATTTCCCAACGTACACCGGCTCTGCCCAGTTGGGAATGAAGGAAAGAGATGTTTAATGCGGATTCTGGATTATAACATCTTCATCTTGAGGTTACCAGAGGTAGAGTAAATCTGTTCATGCCTCTTAAAAGTAAATGCCTGAACCCACCTATTGCACTTGTGATAGTTCGTTCCACCATACTATTGTTGCCACATTTCCCAGCCCCAGGAGTGTGCTGTAACGGATGATGTGCTTAGTTTACAAAATTAGTCACGGTGGAAAAAATGCGAGTCTGTTAAATGGTTAAGTAGAAGCTAGCTTCTGACGTGGAAATTATGCTATTCTCATGTGAGCAGGATGTAAAGACTCTTCTAGGCATCACAGCCTCGATGTGAAGCCATTTTGAAAATTTCACTAATTCAGCAAATTTCTTAGTTCGAGAAAATCCACTGTGAAGTGTGAAGTTACCGGATAATTCGATTATTAACGTCATTATTACTATCATTTTCTTCATACCGCTGCTGGAACACATGAGTTTGAAGATCATTTAAGGCCTTTTGGTCATTATAGTAGTAGTTGCCAAAGATCAGGTTCTTTCCCTGTCTACGGAATCCTTATCATGTTAATATCGAACATCAGCAATTACACGTAGGTCACACTAAAACTAAGGTAATTGATGAAGACGTTACTTGATAATAAAACGGGCTGCCCTTCTTCATTTACTTGGGCCTAGAAATGGCTGTCGAATACTGCCAAACCAAGAGCCAAATTATTTTACTGCATTCCGATATACGTCGCTGTCAGTTCTTCAATATAATTTGGTCGACGTGACCTGTGTCAAGTTCTGTATGACAGAGAATTTTTTAGAAAGTCAATTGTTTTCCTTTGCAATAAACAGAAAGATTTTCATTCTAAGCTATCCAAGTTCAAAGTTTTCGCAATATTAGTTCAAATTTAATATTCGCTTCTATAATGTAGGAAAGTATTTCACACCCGTATCCGCCTCATTGTCCTTACACTTAGTCGCTGACCATAAATTCCTAGCTCAGAGTGACACCAGTTTAAGTGACCTAATGTAGCGATGTAGCGAAGACTATTTGCCAGTGCTCTTTCTCCCTGGAAAATATGCACTTCACTCATAGGGCTCCATAAGTACACTGTAACAGTAATTTCTGTGTGTATGCAGTGCATACGGATTGTAGAATTTAGTGGTGCTCTCTCCCACTTCTGTATACAATATTCCTGACCTAAACGGGCCCTTTATCATTACAGGCCCTGGGGGGTGCAACAGTAATGTACTTATACTGACAATCTCACTGAACGTTTAACCTGATTTTGTAATCATTTAAGTAAAAAAACATGACCTTCCAGTGGGAGACATTTAGTCCCCCTTTTCCTTCTGTGACATTTGTCAGTAAGCATTTTGCCTTCCAACAAAACAAATGTGGCAGAGTACGGCTGGTAAACGATTCACAAACCACGATTTAGTGCCGTTAAGACAATTTCTTTAAACACTGGCGTAGCGGAAGGAATTTAGATTCTTCTTAAATCGTCTTATGGAGCAAGGTTTACAGATATCTCAAATAAGAAAAGATCTTTATTCAGGTACGAAGGTTGTAAAACAAACTTCCCATAATTTGTCTCAGGTTGATCTTTTCGTCTGATAGCACTGCGTAAGTATTTTGTCGAAGAGGTTTCACAAGTAGTGTTCCTGTAGCTGTGGGAATCATTGTTTGAAAACGAGTTTAACACCAATGGGTACACTACTGCTAAATATTCAAAACCATTTTCAACCTAAGTCTGCGTTCATCCACAAACTGAGGCGTATTTGTAATATTGAAGCTAGACTGTGTATCCTTGTCTTCCTTGAGGGGGCATTGGAAGGCGTTTAAGCACACGTATACTAGGGTAATCCCAAAGGTAAGGTCTCCTAAGGGACACAAAAGTGCCAACGCAGGCACAAACGAGAGATCCTAATTTTAATACCAAGCAGAAATCATAGTGTGAGCTGCACAGTGGCCAGGTGATAAAAAGCAAGACTGCGGATACGAAGATCTAAGGTTTGATCCCTCGTCAGTCCCACGACTTTTATGTGCCATTTTACATTTATTTCCCCTCGGGCAGTGTTTGTTGATGTGAAAAATGCCGAGTTGCACTGTGGTCCGAAAGGCACGTTAAACTGTAGGTTCCCCTATTAACTGGCTAGGTAAATCAACTCAAAGGTCGGAGGAAAGCAACGGCATACCACCTCCAACAGGGCCGTGCCCATTAAAGCACTGTGGTGCTCAGACCACTCTTCCAACTGATGACTGCTTTACTTTCTATAGGTTCCCAAATTAATGATCTTCGGGTTATTAACATTTTTGTGTTTTCATACTGTAGCTTTGATAACAGCAAACGTAAGTAAACGGCCGAGCACTGTCACCGTTCGAGTTGTCAAGGTGGTAGACGACGATGCTATCGACCCCAGTTACAATCTTGGTCATGGCTATGTTTCAGTCGAACACCTTTATGTGCCTTTCTGTGTATTTCAAGATATACTTTTATACACTTGGTACACATCCAAATTCATAACTGATAGAGCTATTTTTAGCAGCATGAATCAGATATGTTTTCCGTGCAATATATCGGACAACACGTCAGTGGAGCGAGATTTAGTTTGTGTGTTGCGCAAGGTGCAAGAAATATTTGGGTTTTGCTTGCTTTTGTGTTAGGTTTCACTCCACTGAATGCAAGCAAGCTCACGAATAGACTGTTAATAACTGGAATTACGCAATAATACACTTAAAAGTTTTAATTTTGTCTTATGTATCCCGATGAAAATAACAGTAAACAGGATATATGCCTCCTAGCTTATTATTCGCACTTCTCGATGCTTTCCTCAAAAATAAAAATAAAAATAAAATGAGACAGACAGAAAAAAGAAATGTATTTCAAATACAAGCACAATGGCGCCATGCTCGTCTCATGATGTAGAGCAAGGATAGTTGATAGGTAATATCTCGTTGTACTAGCGATATGTATGGCTACAGGGTTCTTTCTTTTCTCTGTGCAAACAACCTGAACAGAATTCAGTAACAAAGTAGTAAGAACACCTACGCAGTGCGCCAATCAAACACTCAGCCTTTCTTGGTTATTTTGTTAATCGACTGGCCGAGCCGTTCTAGGCGCTACAGTCCGTGGTCGCGCGACCGCTGCGGTTACAGGCTCGAATCCTGCCTGGGGCATGGATGTGTGTGTTGTCCTTAGGTTAGTTAGGTTTAAGTAGTCTAAGTTCTAGGGGACTGACGACCTCAGCAGTTAAGTCCCATAGTGCTCAGAGCCATTTTTTGTTAATCGTCTGTAACACAGTAAACATCCTTGATTATTGATTTGTTATTACTACCATTGTTATAGTTATTCGTCACCTCACAACAGCTTTCCTATCACTCATTGCCGCCGATGCACGTAACGAATGGATCAAGATGAACGGAATGTGGGATGTTTCGTCACGGAGAATATACACATTAATCTCGGCGTCTTGTGTTCAGTGTAATATGAAAATCTCAATAATAGAAGGCGACAACGGGATGCCAGTGATGCAGAAAATAACACCCAACTATTTCTGTCGACTTAACACCATGACGACAGACAAATTGGCGTCTCACTGTATTTTCATTATAATTCGTTAGCCTTCTTGCGACCTAGTTTTAATACCTCGTGGGAACAGGCATAATATTTTGCTTTTTGAACACCGAACAATAACACATAAAGATAGTAGATGGAAAGATACAAAGAAACAATCAGACTCATGGGTGAGGATCCAGTTCATCATTAGAAGACTAAACAAGAGGAAAACATTACGAAAGCAATGTATACGCTGGTTAGTTTACATTATTTGTAAAGATCTGCACAGTGCCCGCATCTGCACGTTAGTTTCTGTCTTAATGGGCATAATTCTTGATTTCTCCTATTCTGAATTTTGAAATAAATTGATTATTACGTGGTACAGAATAATTAGTTAACTGTGTTTCTTACAGCTTCCATTCGCACCAACACTTCTCTACATTCTCATGCAATTCATGAAATTCTACTTGTACGATCACAAGACTGCACATAGATGCAATCGATTTCGAGATGCAAAGAGTTTGTTATCATACTTTTCGTGACAGTTGGGCAAAGTTGATTTCCAAAGAATTTATATTGTACTGAAATAATCTTTTGTCATAAAGTAATAAGGTAAGTGACTTATTCGTATATATTTTGTGGGAAACTGTAATCGTGATGGAAGACCACACACCTGAATGTTTGACGCAACTGGTGGGATAAAACGTTGCATATGAACCAAGCCCCGTGCCTCCTCTCCATACCCTCCTATGACACGACTATGGGATTATCCTTGCATACCACTACAGAGCTGTTCCTAGCACAGCTGAGAATTGGCAATATCGACACAAACATTTGGCAACACTGTGACAGTGCAATCACTTCTGTGTATGGCACTCAATTGACTCGCTAAATTCACTTGATATTACCTTTCCATTTGAATGACTCGTGATATGTAATCCTCATGTAAACTAAGACACTGAGGCAGAAAATTCAATTTTTTGGCTAAAGAAATGCTATTCTTCACTTAAGTAACAACTTTTATTATCTTCCACGATGAGTTATGAGGCTGAGCGACCAATACTATGACGAAAGTGACGTGCCAGAAACAGCGTGACCGTAGCCCCGTGGTACCGCACATGTCTCATGTTGCAACGGTTCAAGGAGCAGTCCGTTCTAGCCGTAACAGGTGCCAGCAGATGCGAACTTATTTTTGTGGTTTATTTTATGGAGCTGCGAATTTCCAGAAGAAATTCTGTAACGAAATCAGAAGGAAACCTTCACACTTCAAATCCTTTTGGCAGGTCGACTCAGTAAGTTGTGTTAATCGTCATAAATCTAGGCTTTCTGACTGCCAAGCTGCTTCACAATACAAGAGTCTCTGAAGATATTGGAATCCACCGCCAACGATACGAAATTCAGTATTGTTCTTCACTTAAGAGTCACATGCCAGGGTGATAAGTATGAAGGAAATGAACTGATAAGCAAATCGCAAAAAAATACTTTCCACTCATAGTTCAATGGTAAAAAACTTACAATGCTGCACAACAGGTAATCCCTCTCTCCGCTGCTGACAAGCAAACTTCGGGTTTCCAGGAATACATAAATTTATTTACGAATTGCCACATTTACGTACCTGTTGAGTATGACACAGCATACCAATTAAACACAGACCCAATAGAAATATAAGAGAGTAGTATTTTACTAATTCGTGCCGACAGAGGTACGCTTGTGTACAGATACTCAGTATAGTTAAAACAGACTTTCGTTGTAAGGTTACCATGGGTAGTTTTACTTCATTTCTTATAATACAGTGCACAATTTTCGCTAGGCTTCTTTTAGTGTTGTTAAAATAATACTAAATAAACATGAGAGAGAAATTAAGTATCAACGATATATGGGAATTCTCTGATGTCTTCTATAACTGTCTGAAAATGCACATGCAGTATTGAGTACATGCATGTAGAAAACTTGTTCTGATTTAAAGCTTTCTAACCGGGTTTGAAGAAGAATAAAATGCCACTACCAGACGACAGCTAATGTAGAAAATACTTTTCTGACTATTCTGGCACGAAGCGCTCTCCCCATACTTAATACAAAAACTTCGAGATGCAGCTGCTGCCTGGCAGTTTATTAAACCTAAAAAGAACAAAATGTTGCCGAAGTTAGCCCTTTTCCCGCATGCGACTATTTTGGGTTGAGAAGTGAAGTGAATTATGTTCAAAGTTGGATTAAATTGATAACTTCAGCAGACAGCATAGTTACATTTTAAAAAATGTAGCAGCGAATCTAATAGAACTCGCGACGCCTTATCTACAGTGCGCAACGCTTACCATAACGCTACTAGCTAGCAGGTCAAGAAGTTAACAACAATTCCTCCAGAACTTCCGCATTCCACAGTGCTGTGAGATATTGCATATGGCTGGATCTAGACTTCTGAGAGGCAGACAATTACAGCTTTTCTTTGGAACTGCACGACGGTTTCACCCAACTGATAGCACAATAGAGTAGCTCAAGTGGAAAGGAACACTTCCTATTTACATTTATGCACCCTACACTATTGGCAGTTCTGTGTGGGTGGCAGTTAGGTTTTTTATGTTGGTGATTTCTAAACAGAGTTGAATGTATGCACTGGATATCCGAGGAAGCTAGGTATGGCGATTCGGTCAACCAAGTAAATGAATGTACTGAACATGGCACAAACCACTACAGAAAGCCTATGTGTCAGAATTCTCATCCAGTGCGCCGGTATGTGTTATGACAGAAATAGAAGTCCCAGAGGAGAGGATTTGGTGGTCTTTTGGATTAATGATAGGTTCATGTACTGACGGTCTAGGTTCGATTCTAAGTTCTGCCGATGCTTTTTGATAGGGAGAGACAGATTCTCTTCGCTTCTGGCTAAGCCAAGTGAAGACGGTATAGTGGCACTGTGGTCTGAAATTCACATTAAACATGATATTCCTTCTCTACAGTCTGGAACCGCGTGACAGCTACGGTCGCAGGTTTGAATCCTGCCTCGGGCATGGATGTGTGTGATGTACTTAGGTTAGTTAGGTTTAAGTAGTTCTATGTTCTAGGGCACTGATGCCGTCAGATGGTAAGTCCCATAGTGCTCAGAGCCATTTGAAGCAGCCAAAATTATTTCTGAACTGGGAATGCAACTCAGACCGCCCTTAACGCGGGATTTGACACCTTCGTGACAATACAGCTCGACTACAAGTTGTTGTTTGTTCAAAACTGCAGATTCCTCAACATCTCCAGACATTTCACGTAAATGGGTTCGAATCCTGGCCCAGCACTAAGGTTTTCATTATGAATTATCAAGCCCTAGCATGAGAACACCTATCTGCTGGTGGATAATAATTTTGATTTTTAATGCATTTCCATTCGTTGTCAACACTAACGGTATCTGACGTTATTGACTCCCAGTTAGACATATTTCTCTGTGCGAGATTACTGTAAATATAAGGATGTTATTCCGAGCTGCTGATGGAGAAAAATTCGGTAGCTGACGTCTGTTTGTGTGTAGTCAACAACGATTTGCGTGGAGTTCGATTCCGAGTGAGCATTGAACACCTCGTCATATTATTTATAGTTCAAACATGCTCACATGTCACGGCTGGTGTAACAAACCCATATTTAACGTTCGTTTTCTCTAGAATATAACAGCTATAGGTGCCGTGTTGGAGTCCCGGGAAGGAAAAATTTAAAGATTCGTCTCTTCATTTCAATTAAAACATCTAGCTACTGCCTGGAAAATCCGCTATGTCACAGTTGAATGTGCTTCCATAACAATACGATTATGTTCTGGGTTCGAATCCCTGTCCAAGCTTTACCTCACGGCATTTCAAGTAAGTTACTTGTGAAGAAGCAATATTTAACATCTCCCGTAGATCGTTATCAGGGACAATAGATGCTGGGTAGGAATTGTTTACGTTATGTAATTTAAAGTTGATATTTGCTAACTGATACTGTCTAAAATCGAGGTATATTACTCTCTGTATGCCTATTCAGGAATGATTGTTAGGGATCCGTCAGTCACGAAATCTTAGTCTGCATGACCTGGGTTGGAATCCATATGCAGAACGAGACGGTTCGTCTTGTCACTTGAAGTTCATATATATTCTCAAATAGCTGCTCGTGAATAACTTAAATTTTTAATGTCATTTTGTGTAAATAACAAGTACGGTATGTTATTGTGAAGAGGAAATCATGAATACGACGAACTTACTACGTGCATTACCTATCTGACGTTATAATGGAGTGGTAACATTTCAGGTACGTCATTTATTGCAATAAATGTGAGCTTACATGCCTTGAGGACAGTCTTATCTGTGATACGGTGTTCCCTGATATTTCCAGTATCGTGGTATTGCTTCACATCTTGATTTATTGCGATACAGAGTAGTGTTTTCTAGTGATGACTTGTTGGAACTACACTACTGGAAATTGAAATAAGAACACCGTGAATTCATTGTCCCAGGAAGGGGAAACTTTATTGACACACTCCTGGGGTCAGATACATTACATGGTCACACTGACAGACCCACAGGCACATAGACACAGGCAACAGAGCATGCATAATGTCGGCACTAGTACAGTGTATATCCACCTTTCGCAGCAATGCAGGCTGCTATTCTCCCATGGAGACGATCGTAGAGATGCTGGATGTAGTCCTGTGGAACGGCTTGCCATGCCATTTTCGCCTGGCGCCTCAGTTGGACCAGCGTTCGTGCTGGACGTGCAGACCGCGTGAGACGACGCTTCATCCAGTCCCAAACATGCTCAATGGGGGACAGATCCGGAGATCTTTCTGGCCAGGGTAGTTGACTTACACCTTCTAGAGCACGTTGGGTGGCACGGGATACATGCGGACGTGCATTGTCCTGTTGGAACAGCAAGTTCCCTTGCCGGTCTAGGAATGGTAGAACGATGGGTTCGATGACGGTTTGGATGTACCGTGCACTATTCAGTGTCCCCTCGACGATCACCAGTGGTGTACGGCCAGTGTAGGAGATCGCTCCCCACACCATGATGCCGGGTGTTGGCCCTGTGTGCCTCGGTCGTATGCAGTCCTGATTGTGGCGCTCACCTGCACGGCGCCAAACACGCATACGACCATCATTGGCACCAAGGCAGAAGCGACTCTCATCGCTGAAGACGACACGTCTCCATTCGTCCCTCCATTCACGCCTGTCGCGACACCACTGGAGGCGGGCTGCACGATGTTGGGGCGTGAGCGGAAGACGGCCTAACGGTGTGCGGGACCGTAGCCCAGCTTCATGGAGACGGTTGCGAATGGTCCTCGCCGATACCCCAGGAGCAGCAGTGTCCCTAATTTGCTGGGAAGTGGCGGTGCGGTCCCCTACGGCACTGCGTAGGATCCTACGGTCTTGGCGTGCATCCGTGCGTCGCTGCGGTCCGGTCCCAGGTCGACGGGCACGTGCACCTTCCGCCGACCACTGGCGACAACATCGATGTACTGTGGAGACCTCACGCCCCACGTGTTGAGCAATTCGGCGGTACGTCCACCCGGCCTCCAGCATGCCCACTATACGCCCTCGCTCAAAGTCCGTCAACTGCACATACGGTTCACGTCCACGCTGTCGCGGCATGCTACCAGTGTTAAAGACTGCGATGGAGCTCCGTATGCCACGGCAAACTGGCTGACACTGACGGCGGCGGTGCACAAATGCTGCGCAGCTAGCGCCATTCGACGGCCAACACCGCGGTTCCTGGTGTGTCCGCTGTGCCGTGCGTGTGATCATTGCTTGTACAGCCCTCTCGCAGTGTCCGGAGCAAGTATGGTGGGTCTGACACACCGGTGTCAATGTGTTCTTTTTTCCATTTCCAGGAGTGTATTTTCATTAGTTAAACGACAGTACCAAGGAGGGATTAGAGGACCTGCTAGACAGCTGCGTTATGTGGTTTGCATGCGAATCAGGCGAAATGCAATTCAGGTCGATCGGATACTTTTGAGCAAGACTGTACAATCTCTAAATATAAACAAGCATCACATAAAAAAAAGTTACGTTTTTTTCGTGGCACTTGTATGTTTTGTCGACGGAAATGAAAACTAGAGGTACAGTGAGTGACTTGTTTTCAATGTTCTAAACGTCATACTTCCTGAAATTTATATTGTTTAAGGAGTGGCAACTAACACACAGTATCTTCCGTAACACGGAGAACAAGGGTTGCCTCCAGAAGGCTTCAGGAGATTGCAGGCAACACGCATTACGGTGGAAACTGTGGCACCGTTTCCGTCATTTCAAGTTAATATTCCAGAAGGTATAAATAAGATTTAGAGCGGTGAACCCAAGTCTGCCTTTAGTAATTGTACCTCTGGTTTTCATTTCAGTAACAATGTGCGATTTAAAAAAAAAAGTAGCTTTGTGTTGAATGTGGTATTTATTTACGTTTACCGGTTGTGCATTCCTGCCAACAGTGTCAGAACATGGCATAGGTGCATCCGTGGCCTATTGCATTTTGCACGTTTTATTTCATTTAGGAATGATATGATGTGACAAAGTTAGGTGGGAGACCCTCTATACATTGTGAGTCACGTAAGACGTAACGCTACATTTGTTTTGTTAACTGTTCCAGATATCGAAAAGAGGTTTTCGAATGATAGTACGCAAAGGGACACGAACTTTGGTATGTGATAAAGAGCCTTACCTGTTCTATCGTTCCGAGCGGTCTCAGACGCGGCAGTCATGGACAGTGCGGCTGGTCCCGGCGGAGGTTCGAATCCTGCCTCGGTCATGGATGTGTGTGATGTCCTTAGGTTAGTTAGGTTTAAGTAGTTCTAATTTCTAGGGGACTGATGACATCAGCTGTTATGTCCCATAGTGCTCAGAGCCATTTGAACCATTTTTGTTTATTTCAGTTCATTGGATTTCGGATCGTGCTCATTCAACTATGTCAGTAATGGAAAGCAATACGATAGCATATTGGAGACTAATTCGTTAGTTACGACGATATGAACTTAAGGATAACAACAGACACAGTCCCCGAGCGGAGAAAATCTCCGACTCAGCCGGAAATTGAACCCGGGCCGGTTCGGTTAGCAAAAATGTTTGTTAAATTTGAGGCTGAAACGCAAGAGAATCCGGGAAATACTCTAAAATATAAAGGCACGTCGGCCGGAATCGGTGTTGCGTTGTACACACGCTGAGGCCTGGCTACATCGTTGTTTCAGGCCTTTCGGCCATTTACTTGTTTGCACAGTAGAACTAGCAGAAACTGTCTCTTCTATCGGCAGGTCTATTCTACTTCAACTTTCCTTGTATACAGACATATACACCAATGAGAAGGGCCGACCGGAGTGGCCGTGAGGTTCTAGGCGCTACAGTCTGGAGCCGAGCGACCGCTGCGGTCGCAGGTTCGAATCCTGCCTCGGGCATGGATGTGTGTGATGTCCATAGGTTAGTTAGGTTTAATTAGTTCTAAGTTCTAGGCGACTGATGACCTCAGAAGTTAAGTCGCATAGTGCTCAGATCCATTTTTAGACAATGAGAAGAAGTTAGACATGCTACATTTATACGACGAATGTCAAAGAAATGCTGTCGGAACGATCCCACGGTACAGGGATGTCTATCCTGATAGTTGTTGTTCGTCGGGCTGGGCACGTGCATTAATTATTGGTTCTCTAGCGCCAACAGGTAGCTTCAACATCAAATAGTCAACAATGAGTGCAATTGACAGAGCTCATGAAGAAGCTGCTCTATCTTTTACACTTATCATTTCTCATGGTAACACGAGACGTATCGCAAGTAATGTGGGATTAGCCAGAGGAGCGTTGTTCGCATCTTGCATCATCAACCAAATACGCCTTTAGAATCTGTCACTGTCGGTAACTCTCAAGATGTGACTTCGAAGGGGATACAGAATATATATATATATATATATATATATATATATATATATATATATATATATATATATATATATTTGGTCACAAACAGTTTGAATAACTTGTAACGTTGCTACAAGGTTGGTTGTGCCGAGAAATAATTGTAAAAAAAATTTCTGACGTTAGTTTGTCAGGCCGTTGCGTTTAATGTAAACCGTTCTGAAAGGGTTTGAAATGTTGTGTGATGTGGTTGGTGTCTGTGAGGGTACTTGTTTTGGTATAGCCGTGCTGCCTCTCGACCATTTCCATCTGCTTGGCAGTACATAAACACAATCCTGGCTTGTTTCCGACATGAGTAACATGATGGTATTCATGTCGGGAACAAGGCAACATGGTGTACAGCCAAGCAGATGGAAATTGTCGAGAGGCAGTACGGCTATACCAAAAGCAGTACCCTTTCAGACACCAACCACATCACACAACATTTCAAACCCTTTTAGAATGTTTTACAGTGAACGCAACGGCCTGACAGGCTAAATTCAGAAATTTTTTCTTGATTATTATTTCTCAGCACAACCTACCCTCCAGCACCGTTACAATTATGTGCAGATATAGATAGATGCAAATGGGATAACGGTGAGTAGATTCTGGAATTCCATGGAGAATACGTCCACGAATACTTCACTTGTAGGGTGCAACTGGTCCTCAACGTTAGGAAAGACTCCCCATAAGGATTACACAGGCCAATAATGGAAAAACGTTTTTGCTGAAAATACCTTATTCTTACGTTTCTTATGGTGGGATATCCTAATACGATACTTAAAAAACTGTATCACCCACCATTTCTTTACATGAACCACATAATAATGAATTCCATTATAAAAGCGAACGTCTAGAGCCCAGATAATTTCCTTAGATTGTTTTTATCTATTTGGTTAGGGATCTGGGCTTAACAAGACAAAAAAAACCTAAATTACGTGGCTCTAGATTAAAACAAAAGAACTTATTGGCTGTTGGAACCAGCATATACATGTATAGAAAGAGAGAGCAGCAATTTTCCAAGTTTTTTCAACACGAAGGTGATTTAGTGTACTGCTGAGACATTTCCAGTCTGATGATTGAGTTTGGTATTGAATAAAAAACGAAAGACTGGAGGCTGTTTATTCACAGGCTACGACACTGTCGTGAATAAAACAATGATATTTATACAGAATAAAATTCCTTTAATTTACGTCGATGGACACAGACTTTTTGTTCACAGATTACCGGTTTCGGTCTATAATTACCATCTTCAGATCTGCAGCAAAAATTATGGGAAAAACATAAATACACTCGCAGATTGTCTACAGCTTAAAAAGAATAAATAAACCATAATTAAATGTACTACTGATATATATATGCATTTGTGAGCTTTAAGTATGAAGAGGAATACCTGTGTTTTATGACAACAGTGTCTTAATGTACTGCAGGCATAGTGGCATCGTCAAATGTAAAATTCAAATACATTTATATATATTTGACGACGCTGTTGTTGATTTTGCTTTTATCAGATCTGAAGATGGTCATTATAGACCTAAACCGGTAATCTGTGAACAAAATGTTTGTGACCATAGATGTAAAATAAAGGAAATGTATGCTGTTTATCGATTAATCCAAAACTAGTTTAAAGCCTGTTTTATTACACAATGGTAGCATGTATGCGTCTATATCTGCTGGACATTATGTAGGCCTACATATGAAAGAAAGCTATGAAAACCTAGAAACGGTGCTAAATAAAACGGGCTATTCAGCTCTTGGTTGGATGGTATGTGGAGATATAAAAGTAACATGGACGCTCCTTGGTGTGGAAGATGGCTTTAGCAAATTTCCATGTTTCTTGCGTGAATGAGACAGAAGGGCAAGGGATCCACACTAGTGCAGAAAGAACTGACTTGTGAGGAAGTCCTTAAAACCTGCTGAGAAAAATATTCCACGAAAAAAAACCTTGTAGATCAAAAAAACCTACTCCTATCACTTCTACACATAAATTTAGGCCTAATGAAACAGTTTGTAGAGGCTATGCCTTGAAATATACTATGTTTTAAGTATCTCTCCCAAACGTTTTCACACCTTTCAGAAGCTAAACTTAGAGAAGGCGTCTATGTCGGAGCTGAAATTAGAAAACTCATGTTAGATGTTAACGCTGAACCCACAATGACGTTAAATGAGAAAGAAGACTGGGTATCATTCAAGCAAATCGTTACAAAGTCGCTACGACATGGAAAAGGCCCAGAATACGTTTCTATTATAGCTAAAATGCTATAGAAGTTTAAAACTTTAGGGTTTTTAATGAGCCTCGAGCTTCACTTTTTGAATAGTCAACTTGATTACATCCCGGGCAATATGGGAGATGTTAGTGAGGAGCAAGGAGAGCTTTTTCACCAGGACATTAAAGTGATGGAAACACTACCAAGGCCGCAGAACATCGACATAATGGGGCACTACTGTCGGTCACTTCACCGAGAAGTTCAGCAAGTGACTCATAGTAGAAAAAGCTACACAAGTGACTTCAATGGAAAAAGAGAACGAAAATACAAACCAATTACAGCTGACAAGTGAAACCTCCTTTAACACATATCATTGTTTCAAGTAGCTTAGTGTAAATACAAACCACGCTTATGTTGTAAGAAAGCGTTTCATTAATTTCCCCGTGTACTGCATAGCATAGGATTTTCATACTGTACAGTAAAATGCGTTTGCTCGAAAACTATGAATGATACAAAAAAACTAAGGCTACATTTGGATTCAGCTCATGAAAATCTATAAAGATCAGCTATCAAAGTAAAAGAAGTTGTTCAAAAAAATATTTTCGTTGGCCTGTGTTATTCATCTAGGGTAGAAGTCCACAGACTTACCATTACTACGGGCCGCAAACCCTTCACTGACTATGTAAGGAACGAAGAAAGAGAAAGAAAGAGAGAGAAATAAGAACACACGAACCACTCGAAAGCAAACGATATCATTCCCAGCGGGTCCATGTGCAAGTCGTTGCAACGTACGCTGTTGCGCAAGCGGCAAAATAACGCGCCATGAAAGTGACACAGCTCAAAGGGCTTAAAGTTTTACAGGGGCTCGGTCTGGAGTTTTCGGGAGGGAATGAAAGAAGAGATCAATGGCTGCTCTCATGTGACCCGACGTCTGCGCTCCTCTGATTTAGAGAAGCCGGCGTGATTGGTGACGGAGCTTAGTAGCGAAAGAAAACATGAAGAAGCAGAACTCAGCTACAGTTTTCTTTTTATGAGATGTGGATTCACACGCTGTAAAAAATTGTCCGTTGTCTGGCAGTGAAACAGTTTTTTCGCCCTTCCAGTGAAAACACGACGGTAATTCCTGTTGCTTTACCAGCGAAAAGCTTGTGAACCTGTCGATGAGAGGAACACTGTACAGGGTAGCTCTGAAGGAATAGAAAGTGATTTATTTATGTAGATAGGATCATTTATGATCGTAGATAGTGTACATTACTTTCCCACCGAGAAATGCTTATGGAATAGGTCACAGACAGATTGATAGAATACTGAACCTCGAGTAGATTTAAAATACATTTACCTGTTTCCACTTTTCTTGAGCTCGCTATTGATTTTTTTTCTGCCCAAGAACGAAACATTACGTCTGTTACAAATCATTAATAACTGAAATTATTTAATAAATTAATTATGAGTAGAGAAAGATGGGGATAAATGACACTGCCGGGCGCCGCATTACCAGGAATGCAGGACGACTGGGGACGTCCGCTGTACAGCAACAGCAGGCAGCAGTGAGCGATGTCGCTACCTCCTGCGCGTCGCAACTGCCCTGGTACCACCAGCGCCGATAGAGACGTTGTCTTCACCCTTGAGGACATCAGAGACGCGAACGACGACGCTGACTGCAGATACCCCCTGGTTATGATGAATCTTACACATGAAGAACGTCACACTGTACGTAGAAACATCATCAGTTTCATTTAGGAAGCTGCTACTCAGACATCACATTACGTGTAGGGTGGCAGTCCAGAATGATAAATCCACTCTGGGCTCTTATGTGAGCAGTTAGTGTAGTTCTGTGAGAGGAGAGTATTTACAGAGGAGTACGGGCGTCTTTGTATGTAAGAAAGAAAAAATGTCAGTATTGTGTTAGATAATAGTGTCGAAAGCTGGCGCATGAAAGAAGTGAACAACAGAAAATCCTAAGGTATCAAGTGAAATGCTATTGTGAATCACAGGTACTGGCTGAACGCCAGCGATTTCTGCAAGGTTAGGTGAACAGTCATTCAAGTCTTGTGTTCTTGTTGATTCCGAATCCACAATAAAGGGTGTTAGGTAAAAAAAACTAGAACCGCACGGTCACTCCGGCCGGCGTGGCAGGACTGATTAAACGTTTTATCCCCAAAAAGAGTAGAGTATGTAAAGAAATGAGTCATGTATGCGTTGTCTTTTAGTTAGTGACAGACAGATGCAAAATAATAAACGAGAGAATCACGGCCACAGTACTTACAGTACTGTTGTAACGTGAATGGTAACGGCGTGAAAATGGATGTTAAGAAACAAAGGAAAATATTTCTGCTTAGCAAATGTGACGAGAAATAGCTAGCGACCAAAATCAGGCATTCAACTCTGAGGCAGAAAAAAGAGACGATTATTGGCAAGACTTCAGGAGGATTGTTCTACATGTTGTACACATTTAGTTGCTGACCAAAGGTGAGAAGGACGAGGAGGGCTTAACGTGGTTTAACTGCCAGGTATAGTATAGGCGGTTTTATTGTGAATTTCAAGAAGGCCTGATTAATTAACTATACTTGAGTACAATTTTTGCTATCAGCAGTACTACGCGCGATGAGCATTTACAGATAACAGAGTGTCGAAAGCTGGATCAAGACAGAGTTGAACAACAGAGAACCCTGCTACTAAGAGATTCCAGCAGCCTCATGGCCTGCACTGCCTGAGTGCGAAGAATACGCTGCGTCGTTTAGTGAAGTGCACTAAGCGGTAAATGTAGTTGAGGTTAGATGTGTTTGTTGGCAATTGAAAGACGTTCTGCAAACCATTGCTACAGTTATTATAAATTAAAAAAAGACATTGTGTGTCGACTATGAGCCAAAGGCTAATGCGCACCCAATTCCGCCATAGTTAGTAATAACTGACAGGAAGTCATCTAGAGAAACCTATATTTTGGATTTAGGCCCTGCGCTGTTCACAAACTATGAAAGGATTTAAGAGACAATCTGAGCAGACCTCTTACACAACTGCAGAACTTTGCAGCTGTTGCCGTCGGTTGCCGTCTAGTAAAGTCACCAGAAGATCATAACTAATTACAAAATGATTCAGACAAGCTGTATGCATGGTGTGAAAACTGGAAATTAACCCTAAACGATAAAAAAGTGATGTCTTTCACTTGAGTAGTAAAAGAAGTCTATTAAATTGCGGTTACTCGATAAATAACACATGTTTAAAGGTTGTAAATGCAGCTAAATTCATAAGGATTACAGTTCTAAAAAACTTCAATTGGAAGATCCTGTAGAAAACATTGTGGTGAAGGCAAACCGAAGATGCGATTTACTGGCAGTATACTTAGACAACGAAGTAATCTAAAAGAGACTGCTTACACCACGCATTTCTGTCCACCTCTGGAATATTGCTGTGCGGTAGCAAATCCTTACCACGTAGGACAGACTTAAAACATCAAAACAGTTCGAAGAATGGTAGATCATGTTGTAATATCGCTAAATAGGGGGAGTGAGAGGGTCACGAATGTGATCAGCGAGTTGAGGTGACAAGCATTTAAACAAGCTGATTTTCATTGTAGCCAAAAGCTTTCCACAGAATTTCAGTCGCCAACTTTCTCCTCCGAATTCTGAAGCATTTTGACTCACTTACTGGAGGAGAAATGGCCATCGTTATAAAATAAGAGAAACCAGACCTCGCACCGAGAGATATAGCTATTTAGTTTTTGCATGTGGTATTTGAATGTGGATCGCTAGAGAAACAGTCTGAAAGTGGTTTTATGAATTCTGTACCAGACACTTAAGACTGAATTCTAGAAAAAAACATGTGGATATTGGTATATTGTTACTGTTGTTAATAAGCATTTTTCAGATATACAGAGTGTCTCTATTAAGTATGACAAGGTCATTTTTTCGGCGTTTCGGCATATATTGTGTGTTGCTAAAGTCAGCCCAAACAAATGCTGCTAATCATCTCTTTGATGCGACGCGTTATTTTGTTTCCCGTTAAAAACAAAATAATTTTTGATGTGGAATTTAACGTGGCCATTGGACAGAGCGGTCCCAATTTGGTCTAGTGCGATATTCATCTCACAGATAGGTGTTAAGAAGGACAGTAAAACGGGAAGCAAATAAACACATTCTGTCGACGATGGGCGTCCCGTAAAACATGTGATGATCAGTGTTTGTTTGTACTCATACCAGCTACACGTTGCAGGTACGAAATTGCAAATATCTGTCGAAACACCTGAGAAAATGCACCTGGCGGGTTTTAGGAGAGACATCTGGCATAAAGTAAAACATGTGCAAGCACTAAATTGAAACAATCGTTGTTTTTTAAAAATATAAATATTTTAACAGAAATTTTAGCGCCATCTTTTTCAAGTTGTAAATGCTTTATACTTACAGAAAATAATTATTTTAAGCTAAATGAAATAATGGGAAAGACACAAATAATGAAAGTGACCTGTGGAGACGCATACACAATGTTATTAGGAAGAACTGAATGAGCAGACGCACGCTCATGTTAAAACTGCGGTTGTACGTCATCTTGTATCCTATAGATGAACTAAGAGAGGCAGAGGAGATTTAAATAACTAGACTAGGAATCGTTAAATGCTCGGCGCCATACGGCAGGTGTTCTTGACATTCTCATAGTTCAAGGACATCGCAGATGAACTGTAGATGCTTCCTGTTAATCTGAAAGTATCGTTTTAAAGGGATCTGTAGTGGCAAATTGCTTCTGTTTCAGATTGTTACTAAAACACAACTGTGTTAGGAGGAAAGTGCACATTAATTATTCTTTCTTCAGTGATGCTGAAGCCTGTAGCCCTTGTTGAGTGCCTTAGTGCTTATGACAGATAGAAATAATAAATTTTTTCTGAGTGATTTAATTCCACCTGCAGCTAACGTTTCTTTTTCTTCTTTATTCGTTATACTATTGTACCTCAGGTGTAGTTATTTATGTACTATTTGTAAGTCAACCACTGAATTACTCGAAAAACTCCGTTCATAGCAGTTACAAGAAATATTTCATATAAAGATGTTTTGTGGATTCACTATTTTTACTAATTACTATTCAGTCAGACGCATAAAGCAAGGAAACGAGATCCATGTGACGGCGGGTTGTCCCATTGTAGCCAGAAGAGCAGAACAGTGAGGGGCGCCGGCGGTCGGCACGCCACCTCCTGCTGCTAGCTGCTCCCCTGTGGCCCTGGTCGCTAATTCAGCAATAGGCCTCAAAAAATCATTGTGGGAATTCACTTGCTTACTGTATTGAATTATATGAGGAAGTTGCAAACTTTTAAAGTCTGCACCGGGCAAGGGAGTGCAGGCAACTAAAATACTGATAAATAGCTAGGAAAACAACCCCAGATACATAGTCACTAGTGAGCATCTTTTCTGAATGAAGCGGTACAGTAGTAACAGGAGACACTTGTGTAATTAAGAAGCATACTATGACACAGGAGCTAAAGATAAAGTTACTTACTTGCCCAGTGAAATATTCTGTGCCATAATGAACAATACAGTACATCCGGCAATCTCATTTACTGAGTAACTGGGTTTAAAAAGAAGTTTCCATGACAGCACTTTGTCATTAGTCAGCAGTATCTGCAGAGTGAAAAGCAGTTAAATTTTCATATTCAGTTATCCTGTAGTTTTAAGGGAATTGTATAAACAGTATTCGAGACTCGTTAATATAGTTGCAAATATTTCACGAAAGTTGCTTTCACCTGTGGGACTTGATCTGCAAATGTGGCAAAGCTAAAACACATTTACTCGAAGTAATTTTTGGTAAAATCAAGAAGTTGGGTGGTTTTGAGTGTGTAATATTGTTTAGAGTTCAATATGGCATTTCTTAGACACTTTTGGTTGATATTAAGTGACTGGCTATCACAGTATTTTTTATGATGTTCTTATTCAATTTCTTATGCATCACTATGTAGCAACTAAGTATGTTATATGGAACTGTATCAGAAAAATGTATGCCACAAGCATGATAAAAGATTTACACAAGTAAAGATACATACTGAATAACTGGGGCCTGACGATACTGAATGATTTACGTGAACTATTGTCAAAACACGTGAGGAACACAGGATATAAGTTCATTTACAATCAAATGTACATTCGATCACCAGCACAAGATGAGTATAATACTAAGAATAAACATCTGACATAAATGTTCGATGGCATCATTTCCCAGGTAAAAAGACTTGTATGTTTGAAAATACCGAATTTAAAATCAAGAAATTCAATACAATTTATTATAAAATTTGATCTTAAGATACAGTACAATTATATGAAAATATAATTTTGTTAATACAGCGTACTTTCCTGTGATACATTATCATATACAACCGCAGATAGTGCTATGAAACCAAGTTCCATCCACCTGATACAGAAGACTGCAGTAAGTACATATACTAACTTCATTACGCGTAAAGGACTTTTAAACCTTATTCTCAGTACCTTCGCTATGATGCACATGGTTAATATAGAACGTATGAATTGCTTATTTATTATAACCACACTATTTTTTACATGTATGATGCACAGGTTCATCATTCGACACTATACCTCGTCTAATGGAGGTATAAATATGAACACTGAAGCAGTTCTCAGTGTAATATTAACTGATATATCTGTCTTGGGAACGAAACAAAACTGACGGGAACTGTTCACGATCTCCTCCCAGAGAGAGAAAGCCACATCATTAAATGCAGAACAGATAATTTAGACGAAATCACACATAATTTACAATTATCATCAAATCCTGTGACATAACAACGTTAAAATTGTATCACAGAATATGCCATCAATTCTAATTGGTGTGGGATAACAGGTAACGGAAAATATCACAGCATTAACTATACGTCATTACGCTACACACAACCGAGCGAGGTGGCGCAATGGTTGGCTCACCAGAGTCGCATTCGAGAGGACGACTGTTCAATCACGTATCCGGCCATCCTGAATTAGATTTTCCGTGATTTTCCTAAATCGCTTCAGGCAAATGCCAGGTTGCTTCCCTTTAAAGAATACGGTGGAATTCCTTTCCCATCCTTCCCTATTCCGATTGGACCGATGATCTTCCCGTTTGGTTTCTTCCCCCAAATCAACCAACCAACCAGTACTTAGAGGAGGACTCATGAGTCTTAAATGCGAATCAAACAACTGTGAATTATTATTTTCTTAAAGCAGTGTTGATTAGCATTGAGGCAATCACTCATAGGTTTATGTTCCGGATCTAAGTACGAATACAGGCAGCACGTATCCGTATATTGTAGAAGACATGTGAGGAGCTGTAGTGTACCAAGTTCACCGAATATGAAAAACTACTGTAAGGAGGAAGGAACAGTTTCTTAGAATATGTGATTAGCAGACACTTGAGAAAGGAATGACGATCTTTGCGATTGGATTTGTTAAACCATACAGCTAACACAAAATTATATATACAGAGAAATAGGGACATAAACAGTTTTTTCAAAAAGGTTTAAAAAACATTTTACAATCTCCATAGAAGTACTTTTAACTATGAAATATCCAGCTATAGACATATGTTCTATATCTGTAGTTAAGTAATGTTGTCATTTTAACTCCAGACAAAATGGAATATAAACACGAGAACTTACTAGAGACTGCTAAGGATACATCTGGAAGTTAGAGGGTCTATGCAGTTAGAGGAAGAACACCAAATTTCAGATACACACATTACTATCTCCTGTAAAAAGGACTATCCACATATTTAAGCATCTTCATGAGACAATAATACAGGAGCACTTTTTGAACGGGACACCTTAAATTTGAAAACTTTTTGAATAAACAGTTTTGTTGTGCTTCCAAGAAACTGCAGAGAGACAGTAGGTGGTTTATATCTCCTGCCTTCCGATAGCCGCAGAATGTCTTATCCTTGAGCCTATCGGATGTATATGGTAAAAATTTGAACTATAGTTATCACGCATTTGTAGTTAGGTAGTTTTCAACTTACTGCTCACCTAAAATTATTGAAACACGGGAGGAGTTTCATATTACTAGTAGGACCGCAGTGTAGTATCCATGTCTATAGCAGATTTATAGGCGCCAGTCGTCTGCTTACGCTTCTTCGGTCAGTTTCCGCATCTGTAGCATGAAATATGAAGTTAGTAGGGTAACGTTCATGACAGGACCAAAAACACAGGCTTTCTTTGCCGTCTAGTCGCCCTTATCACTGTAAACCAAGTCCAGCCCAGCTGAGGACTGTAGAAAGTGAATTCTGATAAACCTTCGTTTATATAGCAATGATTCTCGAAAGGTACTCTCTATTAGAATTTTAATTTTACTGTTCCATGAAGGATTATAATGAGTTGCATTACGCTCTTTAAGTCTGAAACAAATCACTAAAGTCTGTAACGCTGTTTGATAGCCACATTTGAGAAGCTCTCTAATCGTTTCTGCCGTAATAATTGATCCATATAAGGGGTACAGGAAATTGCCTAAAAAGTGGTTAGTTTACTGCCGAAGTCTCTTCATATCTTGAGCTATGAGTATACAAATAAACAAACTCGGTCCACTTCAACTTGAAATGATTGTGCCACACCAATTTTTCATGAAATTTTAATAGTGAATATCGAGTTTTCCATATATTATCTGATAGGAATTCCAGATGGGTCTACTTTGCTGTCTGTTTCAGTCCAACGGTCGATGATACAGGCTGAGTCTCCTGCTGTCCACAGTACAGGACAAAGATTTCCGATATTCCATTCAGATCCTATGAGCGGAAGATCGTCTTTCATTTATCGTGGGAGTCAGATTAATTTTCTTCTGCGCTACTCACTCCTATGGCAAATAAATTTCCAGCCAAGTACAGACGTCGAAGGTATAGTGGAGGTTCAGCGGCTCCAACTACCGAGGTATTAGTCAAAGTCGATCTCATTGCTCCAAGGCATGTCCACAGGCATCGGAATTGCACGACGTTCAATTTATGAATGAAGTGCTCGTTTAGCAGCGTTTGATGTGAGGAACATCCAAAATCCTTGACTAAGCGGCCAAAGACCTTGGACGTAATGAAGAGAGTGTAAGCGTCTGCGTCCCACCAAGTTCCAGCTGCAGATCTCATCACGTTAATGATTTTTTTCTGTTTTCTTGATTACATGAGATATGTCATCAGCCCATGTGAAAAGCAGCGAAGCAGAAAGCCCCGTTTCTTTTCATTCTGGCGATACGTTATCATTCAAATTAGCCATATTTTTAGATGCAAATTTGTGTCAATTTAATATCCAAATCAATTACATCTCATTAAATCCATGTGCAGGATATTACTTCTTTTTCTTTCATCGAGACACTTTAAGAGATCTCATTGCACGTTCTAGCTATGGGCTAAGGCGATTTAGGCGAGTTCTGCATGCTGTGCCATCCGCAGATAACCAAGGGCAGTTCAGCAGAATACCCGTTCCATTTCCCATTGGTTTGCGTTGGGCTTTGATGCCGGACTCAGAGAGGGGCAGAGCGGATGTTGCAGACAGCTGTGGATTGTTTTATACCTGTTACTTGGAAAGACTTTTCATCTATAAGTTGTTGAAAATTCATAGAAGTGCATTCAGTGCACGATCTGGCACGTTGGAGAGCGTATAACAGTGAACATAATCGATTCTACGGGCAGAATTCGTCGATGACTTCCGAACTTTCTTTAACACTCTCTACTAAATCCATCAGTACAGAGATTGGTCGACTACTATGGCTACTGAGGAAGTAGCAGGACAGAAGACATAAGGAGCAGCCAAGTTGTCAAGCACATCTTCCAACCAGTTGCCATTCATTCCGCTTTGGTCGCGGTTCCAGTTACAATTTCTGTGCTTACTTATTATGCTTCACATACATGACGTCTTAGTATCTCTATTCACCTCTTCACGATAACTTATCTTGCTACAAATATTTACTTTTTAAAATGTCTCTTAGACTAAGCGTCTATCGGCTGGGATTGCAGATAACCTTACCAAGAAGAGGAAATATTGCACTTCTTAAGTACTAATCGAAGTGGGCAATCACCCGAGAAATTCTCGTAGCATGGCTATTCAGAAAGTAAGGAACAATTGGTCGCAAAATGGAAACTACTGTAAAAATTAAAACTGTTTTATTTGAAACATTTAGCTACACCTTATAGCGACTTATCTCCATAGTCGCCGATCCCACTTTTTTTTTTTTTTTAATTTTGTATAGCGTTCGTTGACTTTCTTCGTGGCGGACGTTCGATGACACTCGTTCAGGTTATTTGTTGATCCTTTCACTCAGTATTTTTATTACAGAGGGTATCTTTATGTGCTCCCTACGTGCTCAGAACTAAAAAGAACGACGTAACGCGATCGACAGGCATACTAGAGAGAGTGCCAACACACCTGTGCCAAACTTCATCGGATTCTCACTGTGTTTTCCATTTCGTGACCGATCGTTCATTATTTTCCGAATAACCAACGTATTGCATCGTAACACGAAGTTTCTAATTTGTAACGACTTACGATGTCTATTTAATACTTTGAAGAACGCATAGTAGGTTACATAAGCTGTGCCCGTTTCTGGTACTTCGGCATTTTCTATTGATGTAGTGTATGACTGCCAGTATGTTTTCTAAAATACTTCCAGTGGGTGTTAGGAAAGAATGCCGTGTCTATTGCTGACACTTATATAGTCAGAATAACATGGAGATTACTGATTTTAATGTGTCAAACCGTATCGTCCAAGTGCAAACACTGACGATTACTGGCGATCGTGATGTGAGACGTACAACACAGCGACCTTTGCGTGGAAGAGACACTAGGGGAGGAGAACCATAATTGAGGATAACAAGCTGATTATCTTATATTACATACTCAAAGTTTTTGTGTACGAATCTCTTCAACTCGTGCTGTTGGCGTTGAAATCCCCACAGAAATCTGGGACTGCTTCGCTTATCTAGCTACTGGGGGAGCAATAACCAGATAACATAGTGAACGATACACAACTTCATCTAATTCATACTATAGTAGTCAGCACTGTGATAGGGGAATTGATCCATATTTCCGAAAATGTAACTTCTTTCCGTAGCAGGATAGCAACTCTTCTTTTCCCGTCTGGTGTATATTACCTAATGACAGAGAACCTTCTAAGTTGATATTTCCGTCCTGTCTGACCCACGTTTCTGATATGTAAGCTTTGTTTGAGGTTCACTTAGCAGGATCTCTCTATTGACAGTGGTTGACTGACTAACAGAACATTCCACTGAGCGATCCTGAAAACCATGATTCGAAATAATGCTTATAATTCCTTTAAGGAAATCATTGATGTCTAACTCAGCCCTGGTAGAGAGTATCACACAATATTAAATATCAAACTCCAGGTGTAATCTGTCGATTGATTACTGCCACTAATTTTTCCATTGTCTCAGCTACTGTAGTTACTGTCAATCAGAGAGTCTCCTGTGACAGTGGCATATAATTTTCACAGAATCTGACTTCAGGTTCTTTGAACGAAATGTTACTGAGTATGAAAAACTCGCTTTACTGGAGCTACCAGTATAAAACAGGGCAGTTCTTAACTCTAGCCAGGTGGCCTCCAAAACAATGAAAGCACTTTAAATTAGTAGCTGTACAGTCAGTTGACCGCTGCCCTTTGCCACATTTACTACATATGTCGGGACTACGGCCTTGCCTGCTGATACGGCCCAAATTGAGGCATTTGTAAAATTGGCGGTCAGGCGTAAGATATGAATGCAGTTTATACCAAGTCTCTGGGAGATAAACATATTTGAGATAAATCTGTCAATTAAATGTCAAACCTTGTGTTTGACTTCCAGCAGTAGCTGAATCCCCGTCACTAATATTTTCTTGGAGAATGTTCTCTCGCCAATCACATTAGCACATGATTCGATTTCAGAAAGTATTTCCTGTTCGTCAAATTACAAAGTTACTCCTCGAATAACAGTTTTCTGACGCCCCACATAAGTAGATGCGAATTCGACAAAATTTTGGTTTCTAAATAAATTTGATTATAGTAAATGTTTTGCTGAAAGTGCCTTCATTCCTTCCCCTTCGATTTTGATGTTACTGTCAGATTTAGTATTAACCTTAGAACTCTGAAGTGAGGAAAAATTTACATTGTTACTAAAAAGGTGCAAATGTTACTTTTTCAAATTTTTTTCAAAGCACGACAAGTTTTAGGTTATTCACTAGTTAATTACAATTATTAGATTTCCGGTGGTATGTCACGTATCGAATTAAGTACAACATGTCCTGTTTTATACACTACTGCAATCCTACATTTTACGAAAGTTAACAATATTGATTTTGGTTTCAGTATGAGCCAAGTACACTAATTTCCCAACAGGAATGGGATGTAATCTCAATAACATTGTTTCTCTTTCAGTACGTGAAGGGCGGGACAAATAAAAGTGGCCGCAAACCAAAGTTCCCGAATACCAAGAAGCAAGGAAGAGGAAAGGAAAACAGTTGCTTTGGTAGGATTCTGAAGCAATTTTTGGTGAATGCAGCCACAATATCTAATGTGCGCGGACGTTTGGTAATGTTTTTTGTCTTGTTCAAAACAGATATTGTCTTATGGCATTTTGGGACCAAGCGTTGCATGACATTATTTGCTGGCACTTTGACACCATTGAACTTCTCAGCAAACATCTGGCCAAACCGTTTTCACAATGGCTTCCCGCTGGTCCATTGCGAACACCATTCACTTCGAATCGTATCCACTTGTGTGGGTCACTTTTATTTGGCCCATCCTATGCTTAGGGGCCCCATTAATTTGGTTTACCGTGTTTTCAATAATTAGAGCATCTCTTTCATTAGCAGCTCTGCTTGGAACGTAATTATCGATATTAAGTGTAAGGGACTTATCTAACTTCTTTGTCTGCCTTTACTTAATGCAAATTCTGTATAACAATGCTCTTTGATGTAACATCCGTGTAAATATGTTATTCATTATTTATGATAATTGATGTTATTGTCATTAATTTATGGATGTAAATTCAAAAGTAGTGTGCTGTAAAAGAATATAAAAGTTAATACTACTCTTCTAAAATTGGTTCATGGACAGGGAAAATAGGTTTGTAATCATGTAAAACTTGGAGGGAAGTTCCTCCGCCACGGAACTGGGTATGCGGGAATAGAAAAGGTGGATCAGGTGGTCGAACTGCAAGGCTCGTGTGTGGCATGAGTAAGTCGGTGGCTAGTAAGCAGTCATCTTGTGGACTGAAAGAGGTGAGAAGGACTGAATGATTATGTAATATAGTCCTGGATGCGGTACAGTCTGGAACCACGCGACCGCCACGGTCGCATGTTCGAATCCTCCCTCCAGCATTGATGTGTGTGAAGTCCTTAGGTTAGTTAGGTATAAGTAGTTCTTAGTTCTAGGGGACTGATGATCTCAGAAATTAAGTCCCATAGCACTCAGAGACATTTGAACTATCTTTTGGGTACGGTCCCACAACTGAGGATTCACCGATTTGCAAGCGAGCATTGAAATTATAGAGAAGAATTGTTATATGTAGGAAAACTTAGTATAATATGAGAAGCCGATTATTTCTTCCTTTTCCTTTACATGGTAGGAGAGATGTAGTGATTTCTGTGTTGGGGTTAGCTTCATAAATCTTGAACGTTAACGAGGAGCAAGGCATGTCGCGAGTTAGAACGGAATTGTATTAAAATTGACAATATGGTGGACCTGCATGAAATATGAATTTACGTGGGTCAGGAGAGCAACATACAGTTCATCCTGCAAAGCTGTCAGATCCGATAGGTGATGAGCATGACTATAACAATAGCGCGATCCACCAGGCGCCTCGTGCAGCGGCTAAGTCCGGTTGAAGGTCAACCGCCAATATGGCGGCGCACACAGTCATGCATTAACACCCACCCACCTCCCCAGGGGTCGGAACCCCTGCAACCCACACATAGATTATAATTAATAAATAATTAATTTAGAGATCTAAAAGATAAGAGCTTAAAGTTAAAGTAGACGTAGAATTAAAAAAAATAAGATCTCACGAGATAGATGAGGATGCTTCGCAACTTAATACTGAACAATAAAATAAAACATAAGATATAAAGGATCAAAAACTGAGCGATAGATAATCGGAGACTCAACAGGGATCATAAAAAACAGGCCCAGAGAGCATCCCAGAATGCCCCCGAGAGCATCCCAGAGTGTCCCACAGAGCATCCCAGAGTGCCCCTGAGAGCTAAAACACTAAGAAGAATCGCTTCTCGGCTTTTGGCAAGATCAATGTGTAGTAATGTTTAATAGATAAGAACACAGGCACACTTGTCGAATCATCGTCACCACCTGCAGCCAGTCCAAGGATGGTGAAATTTACTGGTGGCACAGTTGGTATATATTGCGCTGGATTTAATACCCCGTAATAATGTCACGGGTAGGTTGTACTGGGGTGGCACATTTGCATTACTACTTATATTCCAAGTATGCATGCAGCCACTGTTGTCGAGTCGTGCATTTGATTCACGTAAAGTTTAACATGTTAGAGAGCTGAATTTACCATCATGTGTTTTCCTTCATGAATTTTGCCAACTGTAATTCACTTCGGTTTTCTCTTGTTTTGTGTTTATTGTTAATGTCGCTGCATCTCCTGTAACTTTCACTGAATTGCGTGGCAATGTCTGAAACGAAATGAATTCGTGCTAATAAACTCAGGGATTTGTCACACTTATGTATTTCATTTTATAGCTAGTCACTCTGTGCATAATTAAGGTAAGTATGTGATTACCCCACCCACTGATCTACTGCTAGTCCGAAAATTCGCATTCATCACCTCTGTTGTCAACAGTTTAGCTAGGGTGATTAATTAGGAAAGAGGGATAGAGGGGTAACTAGCCATCATCATTTCTCACTCTCTTTAATAGCGAAAGGGGCTTACACAGAGAATGGCAGTGGTCACCCTGTGGGTGTCGTGGCAATGTGAAGTTATTTCTGATACTAGTCTCGACTGGGAAACTTTTATGTGAATAGAGAACTTCACGTATGTTACTCTCTGCTGGAAATAATGTCTTCAAAAAGTAACTTCGAAATTTCCAGGGGTCCAGCAGTTAGCCCAGCTTCGTGACAGCGTAGCGGGCGAAGTACTGATTGCTGAGTATCCATCAATTTCCGTTGGTCGATTTCGGGAACCACGCCAATAGGCCGATTCAAATTCCATGGAATGGCTCTGCTGCAGGGAGAAGTGGTAGCAGATGCCCTAGAGCTAATTGTACTACATGCTTCTGCCTCTATCATTCCTTACAGTAACTCACATGCAGACTAATGGATTGGTGGAGATATGGACAATGATACCTGTCTTGATTCTGTCTTGAGCCGCCACGAATCCCAGGTGACCAAATGTAGGAGCATCATGGAAATACTACACGACAACTGGGCTTGGACGTGCTGGGATAGTGAGCAATCATTTCTGTTCCAATGGATCATAAGCCCTCTTATGGAATTTTCAGTTCATTAATTGGGATTCTCGTTGGCTGGTTCGTCCTTCAAGGCATCTATCGTTTTCAGCAGTGCTGGATCTTGTATTTGTCCAGTAGCAATGTCATTTAACAAATCGACCACTGAGGTTACATCTATGCTGCTGTGTTCCATCAAAGGGTTCCTTGGAAGGCAGTAGGCGCCATTGTGTATGCATCCATTATTGTATACCACTGTACTCCTGAAGCGTTAGTGCTCATCTCGACAGTTGGTCCTACAGATCTTGCTGTCTAGTGTAACGCCCCGAGGACAGAAAATCCCAATTAATAAACTTTGTGGAAACGTAAACTAGGGGAGTGAGTCATCTTGACAGTGACGGAAATTATTGACGATGAAACCTACACTGGCAATATTTTGATTAACACCTATATTACTCAAATTCTGAGAATATCATACAAAGAGGGGAGATAAAAGGAAAGGATTATCATAGATTCTTTATCAAACATCTATAGGATAAATTCAAAATCATATGAACGAGGGTTAAATCCAACAAAATAATTCAGTCAAAGATACCATTTACCATGGAAGAGAGTTGTAGCCACATCGAAAAGGAAATTCAATGGGACTACATTGCTACTCGGATACGGAAATATGGAGTTAGTTAGTTGCCCATGAGTCTCTCTAGAGTACTTTTGCAATAGTTGTCTGGACGCAAAACCTATTAGATTGTTTCTGTTTTGGAAGTTTGGTAATTCGTGAGGTAGAGACTGAAGTATTGCTCAGTCATTCGCCTGATGAAAGTAAATCTTTACCGTTCTCAACGCGACGGTATAGTAAGACGAGTATTAGACTTCAGTTGAGTGATACTGGTTTATCGGACTTAGCCTCCGTACTAATAAACAGTTACAAACCTTGAGAGCAATAGATCAAAGACGGGAAAACGATTCGTAGTAGGACACAATAAACCGAAGGCACGAAGAAATACAAGTACGCCGATTAGTCAAAAGTTGTCTTCAGCGTCACGATTGCTGAACTGAATAGAAGTTGATCTTGACTGATACATCGGTGTGGGTGTGTTGTAGGGACAATCAATTAATTACAGAAAGGAAAATAAATTCTGAGTCAAAAGATAATTCTTACGTGTCGCCGAACTCATTAAACGGACAATACAATGTGCATTAATGCAAGTTGATTGACTTTTTAAACATTTTAAGTGACTAAGTGAGTACATGAATAATGGACAGTGAAAAGTGATTAGTTTGAACCTGTATTACGGCTTATTAAGAAATAAACATTTACTCCAACGTAAGTTATCTCTGGAGTTACGTCGGACCGTTGTTAATAACTTGACGTAGCAACGGAATAGTAGACAGCAAAATTTCATTCTCGCTATGTATGATGTGAAAAACGACCATAATGATGAAATCAAGAATCAAGATTTTATTTCATCACGGAACTAACCGGGCACCAAAATAAAAATAAACGATTGCAGTAAACCATTTTGCACAAGCTGAAAAGACTGTTGCAGAAAGATAACAGAATATTTCTAAACCACGCGAGGAGTTGTGTTCTTACGAGTATTACAGGTGCTGTTCCACGTCATACCGACCGGGACGAACATCGTTACGAGTCACGTCTCCCCCCGGCGAGTGAAGAAGGAGGGAAGGGACGTCACACGAGTAACCTAGCATATAGAATAATATTCCATCACAGCGGTGACTAATTCGCCAAACAAATACGACTGGAAGTTGTTGATGGCCCAAGCAGCTGTAAGGCATTCATTCTCAGTTGTTGGGTAGGTCATCTCTGGCTCTGAGAGTACACTGGACGCATACGTTGTGGCCTTTTCAGTACTTCCCGAAATTTGCATTATAACTGGACGTATACCACATTTGCTAGCAGTGATTTGAAGCTCGGTCGCGATATTTTTGTAATATTAATGCAATGCTAGTAGTGCTGACATTAGCGCCTCTTTAAGGAGAGGAAAGGTCTCTCTTATATCAAATCCCAGGAAAATTAGGCGTCTCCCTGCAGTAGAACTTGCAAGGGATACACGTTAATGCAAAAACTTTTATCAATCGACAGCAGTATGGGCACATTGCGAGAAAACATTTGACAATAAGAACGAGTGACTGCTTTTATTTTTCTCTATATCGAGATGGATTCCTTTGCCATTCGTTATCTGTACAAATATTTTTATTTCTTTGGTGGTAAAGAGGCAATTTTCTATATTCAGATGGATGTCGTCTAACTTAATGCACTTCAACATACTTGTCTGATAAATTAGATGTTTTTAGATGTCACCGAAGGAACGACAATATTGTCCATATAACAAAGAGCCAGCGTCCATCTACGATGTCCAAGCAGGTTAGCAGTCATACATTTAAATTTGGCTGAAGAATTCCAAAGTCTTAACATCATAACCATCAGAGGCTGTCAGGAGTTATGAATGCAGTCTGTTCCCAGTCAACGTCTATTTGTCAGTACCCTGGGTCGATGTGGAGGAGGAGGAGGAGATTAGTGTTTAACGTCCCATCGACAACGAGGTCATTAGAGACGGAGCACAAGCTCGGGTTAGGGAAGGATGGGGAAGGAAAGCGGCCGTGCAATTTCAAAGGAACCATACCGGCATTTTCCTGAAGTGTTATAGGGAAATCACGGAAAACCTAAATCAGGATGGCCGGACCCGGGATAGAACCGTCGTCCTTCCGAATGCCAGTCCAGTGTGCTAACCACTGCGCCACCTCGCTCGGTTGGGTCGATGTCCATAGCTGATAAATAATTAGTGCCTATTAAGTAGTCCAGGGTGTTAGTATGTAAACATAATTATTTACGATTTTGCTCAATCGTAGGTAGTCCATGGAGAAGAGAAGTGTGCAGTCCTTCATGAGGATCACATGGGAAGACCATAGACTCTGAAGGGTTGTTAATTATGTTATCATGCAGCACCTTTCCCAATTCCCCCAGAATTACGTGTGGATTAGCCAACGACACTCTATACCAGTGCTGGCTACTAGGTGAATGGTTCCCAGTGCTGGTTCACACTCCAAGTGTGAACGCATTCGAAAACAGGCACGGAACGGCAAACACTCACCGACCTTGTTTTTTGGTCAGGTCAAATCCTAATGGCAATTCGATAGTATCTTCTTCATCTGCGTTGTCTGTAGTGGTACTGTTGCAGGATTCCTCGTCGATGACACTTAGCTGCCATTTCTGGCCTGTTTCGATTGTCCCTATGCACATACCTTAAGGCTGATCGCAACAGTGAAACAAACTTCTCATTGACCACCTATAAAGCATATTATGGTCGCTGGAATATAGATTTCTTTTTTAAGTCTGGATAGCTTGTCGCAATCGACAAAAGCTTTACACTTTGAGTGAGCATCTAGATTGAGGGCTGAAGCTCGTATCATAGATGGCGGGATAATGATGTATTCAACGGCAGACAATCGCCCAGCGCAAACAATTTACATGTGGTTGCTGGAACAGGTTAGTCCAACTGGAGCTGTGATCTTCCACCGTCTTTGACTGCTAGTGATACATGCAAAAATCAAATCCACGACTCGACAACAGTGGCTGCATGCATACTTGGAATATGAGTAGTAATGCAACTGTGCCACCCCAGTACAACCTACCCGTGACATTATTACGGGGTATTAAATCCAGCGCAATATATACCAGCTGTGACACCAGTAAATTTCTCCATCCTTGGACTGGCTGCAGGTGGTGACGATGATTCGCCAAGTGTGCCTGTGTGCACGCCGCTGCTGCACTGTCCTCAGATCTGCTGCATTGTATTTAGACGATCTTTTCAATGTTATGGTCCTCCACACCACTTCCGTTTTTAGCTTCAAAACGTTCTCCACATTCATTATTCCCCAGTCTGCGCCATCTGCTGTTTTACGATGCTTTCCTAGCTTCTCTGTTTATTCCACCCTCTATTGTTTGTTTTTCCACCATGCTCATCTCCATTGATTGGCCAATGATTGTTCCCGTAACCTTCTTTCATCTAATGGTTTCCTTTTTTTGAATATCCGTTCCTGTTATTGTAATTATCTTGCCACAACTAACATTGTGTTTTGCGAAAGTGTCCTTCACAATCGTGCGAAGCTGTGCTGAACGTTAAACGCAAACTCATGTTCATGTAGCATGTTACAGCAAGCATTTATGTCAACATTGCATTTCCCAGCTAAAATTTTTTGGTAATGAAGCGAAGTGTTGTATAGAAGTGCTTGATTACATGTCCAGAAACTGATATTTCTTGATCGTAAATTCTGAGAATCTTACTGGGCTCTTGAATCCTGATACTCCATAATCTTATACTGCTCTGTGTTGTTGACTCCATGGTGTAGCTCTGAAATTGCTTCATGACTATTCTTGTCAGTTTGTTTACTAGTTGTAAACGCTTCATTCACCACACATCTTCATTCCTCCGCTTTGTTTACGGCCTGATTCACATGTTGCTGAATTTTTCTGGTTTCCATCCTTATCGCTCGAATACAGTTCCGTAGAATCTGTTCCTTCTGTTTATTTTTATTTCTGACCTTTTCCACCCTGTCTTTAACATCTTGACTACTCTTCTGCACCACATTTTTATTTTTTTCTCTGGTCTTTCAACTGTTCTCCCTTTCGTTTTAAAAAGTCTGTTAAGTCGAACCTCCTTCATTGCTACTTCTACCTGGAGAATGTAGCGAGTCTATGTCAACTGCACGTTGGTTTAATTCCTGTTACTCCTTTGGATTACGTTTGATTATCACTGCCTGGACATATAGGAGTACAGCCTTTTTCGTGACCTCTTGCATACTCTCATCCTTCAAACTGTCGTAGTTTCCTAATTGACGGTTATTTGCAGTGTTATAGTCATGCTCATCAATTATCGGATCTGACAGCTTTGCAGGATGAACTGTATGTTGCTCTCCTGACTCACGTAAATTCATATTTCATGCAGTTCCACCACATTGTCAATTATAATGCAATTCCGTTCTAACTCGCGAGACGCCTTGCTCCTTGTTAACATTCAAGATTTATGAACCTAACCCCGATACATAAATTACTACATCTCCCCTACCATGTAAAGGAAAATGAAGAAACAATCGGGTTCTCATATTATACTAAGTTGTCTTACATATAACAATTCTCCTCTATAATTTCAATGCTCGCTTGCAAATCGGTGAATCCTCAGTTGTGGGACCGTACCCAAAAAATAGTTCAAATGTCTCTGAGCGCTATGGGACTTAATTTCTGAGGTCATCAGTCCCCTAGAACTAAAAACTACTTATACCTAACTAACCTAAGGACATCACACACATCGATGCCGGAGGGAGGATTCGAACCTGCGACCGTAGCGGTCATGCGGTTCAAGACTGTACCGCATCCAGGACTATATTACATAATCATGCAGTCCGTCTCACCTCTATCAGTCCACAAGATGACTGCTTACCAGCCACCGACTTACTCATGCCACACACGAGCCTTGCAGTTCGACCACCTGATCCACGTTTTCTATTCCGGCATACCCAGATCCGTTGCGGAGGAACTTCCCTCCAAGTTTTACGTGATTACAAACCTATTTTCCCTGCCCATGAAGCAATATTAGAAGAGTAGTATTAACTTTTACATTCTTTTACAGCACACTACATTTGAATTCACAACCATAAATTAATGACAATAACGTCAATTATCATAAATAATGAATAACATATTATGTTCCAAGCACAGCTGCTAATGAAAGAGATGCTCTAATTATTGAAAACACGGTAAACCAAATTAATGTGGCCCTTATGCATTGGATGGGCCTAATAAAAGTGACCCACACAAGTGGATACGAATCGAAGTGAATGGTGCTCGCAGTGGATCAGCGGGAAGCCGTTGTGAAAATGGTTTGGCCAGATGTTTGCTGAGAAGTTTAATGGTGTCAAAGTGCCAGCAAATAATGCCATGCAACGCTTAGCCCCAAAATGCCATAAGACAATATCTGTTTTGAACAAGACAAAAAACATTACCAAACGTCCGCGCACACTGGATATTGTGGCTGCATTCACCAAAATATGCTTCAGAATCCTACCAAACCAACTATTTTCTTTTCGTCTTCCTTGCTTCTTGGTATTCGGGAACTCTGATTTGCGGCCACTTTTATTTGTCCCGCCCTTCACGTACTGAAAGAGAAACAATGTTATTGAGATTACATCCCATTCCTATTGGGAAATTAGTGTACTTGGCTCATACTGAAACCAAAATCAATATTGTTAACTTTCGTAAAATGTAGGATTGCAGTAGTGTATAAAACAGGACATGTTGTACTTAATTTGATACGTGACATACCACTGGAAATCTAATAATTGTAATTAACTAGTGAATAACCTAAAACTTGTCGTGCTTTGAAAAAAATTTGAAAAAGTAACAATTGCACCTTTTTAGTAACAATGTAAATTTTTCCTCACTTCAGAGTTCTAAGGTTAATACTAGATCTGACAGTAACATCAAAATCGAAGGGGAAGGAATGAAGGCACTTTCAGCAAAACATTTACTATAATCAAATTTATTTGGAAACCAAAATTTTGTCGAATTCGCATCTACTTATGTGGGGCGTCAGAAAACTGTTATTCGAGGAGTAACTTTGTAATTTGACGAACAGGAAATACTTTCTGAAATCGAATCATGTGCTAATGTGATTGGCGAGAGAACATTCTCCAAGAAAATATTAGTGACGGGGATTCAGCTACTGCTGGAAGTCAAACACAAGGTTTGACTTTTAATTGACAGATTTATCTCAAATATGTTTATCTCCCAGAGACTTGGTATAAACTGCATTCATATCTTACGCCTGACCGCCAATTTTACAAATGCCTCAATTTGGGCCGTATCAGCAGGCAAGGCCGTAGTCTCGACATATGTAGTAAATGTGGCAAAGGGCAGCGGTCAACTGACTGTACAGCTACTAATTTAAAGTGCTTGCATTGTTTTGGAGGCCACCTGGCTAGAGTTAAGAACTGCCCTGTTTTATACTGGTAGCTCCAGTAAAGCGAGATTTTCATACTCAGTAACATTTCGTTCAAAGAACCTGAAGTCAGATTCTGTGAAAATTATATGCCACTGTCACAGGAGACTCTCTGATTGACAGTAACTATTAACATTAATTCTATTCTGAAATGTGAGTTGACATTTTTTGTGTACAGAATTATAGCTTATTCCATGCTTTTCATTGGACTCTTCATGAGCAAGCTGGTTTCTCTTGACCAGCACCTTTCCCTGACATTCATGCACACATAGTGTTTACCGGTAAATCGACTGTTTAGTAGACGTGATGGATTCCAGAGGATTCCAGACTCAGGAAGCTTGAATGCTGTCTTTCGACTGGAGAGGATGTGTCGGATATCCTATGAAGTTAACCCCTGTGTCATAGCTCAGGCAATGGAAAAATTAGTGGCAGTAATCAATCGACAGATTACACCTGGAGTTTGATATTTAATATTGTGTGATACTCTCTACCAGGGCTGAGTTAGACATCAATGATTTCCTTAAAGGAATTATAAGCATTATTTCGAATCATGGTTTTCAGGATCGCTCAGTGGAATGTTCTGTTAGTCAGTCAACCACTGTCAATAGAGAGATCCTGCTAAGTGAACCTCAAACAAAGCTTACATATCAGAAACGTGGGTCAGACAGGACGGAAATATCAACTTAGAAGGTTCTCTGTCATTAGGTAATATACACCAGACGGGAAAAGAAGAGCTGCTATCCTGCTACGGAAAGAAGTTACATTTTCGGAAATATGGATCAATTCCCCTATCACAGTGCTGACCACTATAGTACGAATTAGGTGAAGTTGTGTATCGTTCACTATGTTATCTGGCTATTGCTCCCCCAGTAGCTAGATAAGCGAAGCAGTCCCAGATCTCTGTGGGGATTTCAACGCCAACAGCACGAGTTGAAGAGATTCGTACACAAAAACTTTGAGTATGTAATATAAGATAATCAGCTTGTTATCCTCAATTACGGTTCTCCTCCCCTAGTGTCTCTTCCACGCAAAGGTCGCTGTGTTGTACGTCTCACATCACAATCGCCAGTAATCGTCAGTGTTTGCACTTGGACGATACGGTTTGACACATTACAATCAGTTATTTCCATGTTATTCTGACTATATAAGTGTCAGCAATAGACATGGCATTCCTTCCTAACACCCACTGGAAGTTTTTTAGAAAACATACTGGCAGTCATACACTACATCAATAGAGAATGCCGAAGAACCAGAAACGGGCACGGCTTATGTAACCTACTACACGTTCTTCAAAGTATTAAATGGTGTGGCAGATCTCTCTATCCCCAAACGACATCGTAAGTCGTTACAAATTAGAAACTTCGTGTTACGATGCAATAGATGTGTTATTCGGAAAATAATGAACGATCGGTCACGAAATGGAAAACACAGTGAGAATCCGATGAAGCTTGGCACAGGTGTGTTGGCAGTCTCTCTAGTATGCCTGTCGATCGCGTTACGTCGTTCGTTTTGGTTCTGAGCACGTAGGGAGCACATAAAGATACCCTCCGTAATAAAAAAACTGAGTGAAAGGATCAACAAATAACCTGAACGAGTGTCATCGAACGTCCGCCACGAAGAAAGTCAACGAACTTTATACAAAATAAAAAAAAAGTGGGATCGGCGACTATGGAGATAAGACGCTAGAAGGTGTGGCTAAACGTTTCAAATAAAACAGTTTTAATTTTTACAGTAGTTTCCATTTTGCGACCAATTGTTCCTTTCTTTCCGATTAGCCATGCTACGAGAATTTCTCGGGTGATTGCCCACTTCGATTAGTACTTAAGGAGTGCAATATTTCCTCTTCTTGGTAAGGTTATCTGCAATCCCAGCCGATAGACGCTTAGTCTAAGAGACATTTTAAAAAGTAAATATTTGTAGCAAGATAAGTTATCGTGAAGAGGTGAATAGAGATACTAAGACGTCATGTATGTGAAGCATAATAAGTAAGCACAGAAATTGTAACTGGAACCGCGACCAAAGCGGAATGAATGGCAACTGGTTGGAAGATGTGCTTGACAACTTGGCTGCTCCTTATGTCTTCTGTCCTGCTACTTCCTCAGTAGCCATAGTAGTCGACCAATCTCTGTACTGATGGATTTAGTAGAGAGTGTTAAAGAAAGTTCGGAAGTCATCGACGAATTCTGCCCGTAGAATCGATTATGTTCACTGTTATACGCTCTCCAACGTGCCAGATCGTGCACTGAATGCACTTCTATGAATTTTCAACAACTTATAGATGAAAAGTCTTTCCAAGTAACAGATATAAAACAATCCACAGCTGTCTGCAACATCCGCTCTGCCCCTCTCTGAGTCCGGCATCAGAGCCCAACGCAAACCAATGGGAAATGGAACGGGTATTCTGCTGAACTGCCCTTGCTTATCTGCGGATGGCACAGCACGCAGAACTCGCCTAAATCGCCTTAGCCCATAGCTAGAACGTGCAATGAGATCTCCAAAAGTGTCTCGACGGAAGAAAAAGAAGTAATATCCTGCACATGGATTTAATGAGATGTAATTGATTTGGATATTAAATTGACACAAATTTGCATCTAAAAATATGGCTAATTTGAATGATAACGTATCGCCAGAATGAAAAGAAACGGGCTTTCTGCTTCGCTGCTTTTCACATGGGCTGATCACATATCTCATGTAATCAAGAAAACAGAAAAAAAACCATTAACGCGACGAGATCTGCAGCTGGAACTTGGTGGGACGCAGACGCTTACACTCTCTTCATTACGTCCAAGGTCTTTGGCCGCTTAGTCAAGGATTTTGGATGTTCCTCACATCAAACGCTGCTAAACGAGCACTTCATGCATAAATTGAACGTCGTGCAATTCCGATGCCTGTGGACATGCCTTGGAGCAATGAGATCGACTTTGACTAAAACTTCGGTAGTTGGAGCCGCTGAACCTCCACTGTACCTTCGACGTCTGTACTTGGCTGGAAATTTATTTGCCATAGGAGTGAGTAGCGCAGAAGAAATTAATCTGACTCCCACGATAAACGAAAGACGATCTTCCGCTCATAGGATCTGAATGGAATATCGGAAATGTTTGTCCTGTACTGTGGACAGCAGGAGACTCAGCCTGTATCATCGACCGTTGGACTGAAACAGACAGCAAAGTAGACCCATCTGGAATTCCTATCAGACAATATATGGAAAACTCGATATTCACTATTAAAATTTCATGAAAAATTGGTGTGGCACAATCATTTCAAGTTGAAGTGGACCCAGTTTGTTCATTTGTATACTCATAGCTCAAGATATGAAGAGACTTCGGCAGTAAACTAACCACTTTTTAGGCAATTTCCTCTACCCCCATATGGATCAATTATTACGGCAAAAACGATTAGAGTACTTCTCAAAAGTGGTTTGACGTGAACTAACACAAGGATCTCGAACCACAGTGGCAAGAGTACCAATTTCCATTTCCTAGTTAGTAATTTTCCTTTGCCGGATACGTTTCCGATCCGTTAAAGATCCAGTTGTTCTCAATTTAAGATACACGTATTTAAATGTACGACGTGTCGGGTGAGTACGTTGAGGATATCTTGCAGCGAGTAAGTCTCTAGCTCTCGCTGAATTTCCTTGACATTCTCCGTAAATGAGAAGGTTATCGACTAGTTCTTCGAAGGAATACATCATTAACATTTGGTTGATTCGACGATACTAGTCTTACCGTTCCTATTAGTGTTGTATTGCGAAACCTTCGAATGGTGTTTACATGTAAATTGCACATTATATGCATACGCCGAATTCAGCGAATATTTACTATTTGCGCGATATACGAGAGAGAAATGTCAGAGCATGTGCTTCGGTAAGAGTCGAAGTGGTAAGGAATACCACTCAATCCATGCTCCGAAAATTGCAGCACTGCGTTGATACCAATGGTCATCACTTCGATCACCTTCTGTAAATGGACGTTCATTCCACGTTTTTGACCATCGTTGACCTTCGAAGACCTTACTGTTACACATCATTGGATTCGTCTCGATAGCCACTATCTGGCGCGACCCCACCTAGCAACAAAAAACCAACGTCATATTATGGCCCCCCGTTTTACTATGGAACTTTTGTCCCACAAGCTTTTCCGCTCCTGTCATACTTTCGGAGATATTCTAGGTGGCAATAGTTAGTAACTCACCCTGTGTATGACCAAAAAATATATCAGGGACACTTCAGCTCTTCTAAAGCTGCCCAAGTCGACTGTTGGTGCTGTGTCTCTGAAGTGGAAACTGCAAAAGACAACCAAACCTATACGAAGACAAGGCAGATCTCAAGTTCTGAAGGGCAGGGACTGTCTAGCACAGCGAGAAGTGGTTGTAAAAAGTTAAGTGAACTCAGCCGGAGAAATCATTCGTGAATTCCAAAGTTATTCAAGCAGTCCAACTAGCGCAATGACTATGCCTATGGAGTTAAAAAGGATTGGGGGAAAGTGGTCGAGCAGTTCCTCTAAGTCACATATTTCTGTAGTCAATGCTAAGCGCCTCTTGAGGTCACGTAAAGAGCGACGCCATTGGAAATTGGACTACTGGAAGCAAATGATTTGGAGTGATAAATCAAGCTATAACCAAGGGCAATCCGATGGAAGTGTTTTGGTGTGGCGAATGACTAAAGAATGTTACCTGGCATCATGTGTAGCCGACAGTGAAACGCACAGGAGGTAGTGTCACGGTATAGAGTTGTTTTTCGCGATTAGTGTGTGGTTCCCTTATTACGCTTAAGAGAATTCTAGATGTGAGAGCGCTTGAACACGTTTTGAAACATTGTGTACTGCATACAGTAGGGGAGAGTTCGAAGACGATAACTGAAACAGCATGACAATGCATTCTTCCTTGAAGCAGCATTTATGAAGTGACGGTTTGTGGACAGTTATATTTCTGAAGTGGACTGGCCAGGCCAGAGTCCTGAGCCGATACCAAAGGAACACCTTTTGGATGGGGTAGAACGTCGATTTCGCTACAGATTCTATGCCTCACATCTCTACCTTCTTTGGTTTCGGCTCGTGAGGAAAAATGTGATGCAATTCATCCACAGACATCGAGTCCCTCATTGAAGGTGTCCCTGGCAGAGTTCAAACTATAATAAAAGTGTAGATTGGGCGCAACCGACATTAATATCAGCGAACAGGTTTCAATTTCAAATGGGTGTGAGCTTTATGGGAAGTAACTTCACAGTTCATCAGTCCCCTAGAACGCAGAACTGCTTAAACCTAACTAACCTAAGGACATCACACACATCCATGCCCGAGGCTGGATTCGAACGTGCGACCGTTGCGGTCGCGCGGTTCCAGACTGTAGAGCCTAGAACAGCTCGGCCACTCCTGCCGGCTGCGAACAGTTGTCAGAATACTTTTGATTAGACAATGCCTCTACACACAAATAAAAATCATCGATTTTTTAAGAATGTAACCCCATCATTACGGGAAAACTTTGATCATGAAATCTTTCCACTTAAAACATGGCAGCTTTTTTTTACATTTTAATACTATTATGAGATATCTAAATCTTAAGTTGGTCTGCGCTAATGCATACAAATTATAGTAGCATATGTCCCCTCGGTAGGTATCTTATAAAAAGTAAAAATACGTGTGAGCACCAGTATCGTTCCCATGATTGATAGCTCTCTCACTGGAAGCAGTGGGCAATAATCAACAATAATTCCTAATAATGTCACTTAAGACGAAGTGTAGTAGTTTCACTATAACTAAGAATCAAAAGATGCTTTATACCGCCTCCGATGGTGGAAACGTAACACCAAATAGATGTATAAAATACTAAATCGTGAAATCGAGAATACTTCCATGAAAACGGCCGAAATGCTGAGTACTTTCAGTTTCACTTTTATTTCTGGTGTGACGACTGTTCGCAAATTTCAAATTTTAGTAGTTGTTCAATAACGCGATGCTTCTACATTCCCTACTATTTTGACGATCATCAACGTGAATGGATGGGTCAGATACGACGATTCGAGATATAGTGGCTTTAACATAAGTGATGAATAATATGAGCAGGACTGTTGGAGTGTGCACGCACCTTTTAATTCTAGCAAGGAAAACTCATCCACGTACTTCCCAGCATCTACACTTTCCCCTTCTATGGTCTGTTTCATATAGAAGAGTCCTTGGGGCCGTTCTCATTTAGCCCTCCCTGTAATAGAACCGTAGCTGATATGACCTTTCATTTTAAGGATTTACAGAAACTTCTGTACCAACAGTTCAACTATGAGATTATATGCGCCGCTAGTTAACAATAATTTCGAACAATAGTAATAATCAGTACTTCAATTTATCCTATATAAAAGTAGATATTTCTTTGCAGCGTTTCCTCGTGTGCCCTGTAGATGCTTGAGTCCCAAACTACCATACCATTAGCTACTCACTACGGGAGGCAGATCTACTTGCCTGAATAGTTTTCGTCTCGGCAAACCTCCCCCCACCCCCTTTTTCCTCGACCGTATAACTCCGATTAATCTACGACCTGGTACTGCTAGTAATAGCACACTGATAGGTTAGTTTACATTATTTTCACACAGCGACACGTTACGTAGCCACACGTCTAAATGACATTTGGGTAATTACTTGAAGAGATAGTGCCCGCGTTCTTTGTAGCAATTCGGTACTCAAGGTGTGCCGACGGAAGCAGTAGTGTTACCGACTGGTCCACGGTAAAGGAGTGAAAAGGAAAAAATGATAGTCCGCCAATAAATACCCTCTCTCCTGAGATTCTTGGAACTTTTCCGGCGTATAGAGCATCCCATGAAGTTTCGGGTTGCAGCTGGATAACGTTGACTTCTTGCCACGATATTTCGGCTGACAACCGTTCAGTCATCTTCAGATGAATCATTTGCAACGGAGATTGCTTCTTCGTATCACTACCCTGACACAAAGAAAAAGGCGCGAAGACCCATGGATAAAAGCAGGCGCTGTATGAGGGACTTCTGTTGAGTTTCGGAAACCTCTACGCATATTGCTCCATCTGTGGCGTTCAGGCGGATGCGTAATAAGATACTACACACGCGCTCTCTGTTGGAATGCGCACTGGCGGAGTTAAAATTCAGACTTCTGAATTAATCAAATTAAATGACGTTGTCACTGGTCATAAAATGTTTTTCTCTGAATAAATTAAGGAAATCACCAGGTCCCACGCCTTATTCAGGTGATATCCGTCATCACGATTAATAAGACCTTGTGCTAAACGCATTTTCATCAATTCCTTAATTACTGAATCCTAGACGAGTTTCGTCGAGGCCAAGGTTCCCACGGCAGAATAATACATCGCATATCCTGTGGAGACACGATGTCCGGCTACGGCTGACTTACTGGGCTACGACAGGCGAGTGTGGCGATCATGTTCAACGCCTCTTTCACGCACTGTTTGCGTCGTATGACTAATGAAGGTTTGGACACACTGATACGGTATTCTGTAGATTCAAGCCCTCTGCAATCCCATACCGTCCTTTACTGAACCGAGACAAACACAAATCTTTGTTGGTGGGCGGAATTTGACATGAAGTTTCCTTAAGGTTGTGCCTTATTGCGTTGGGTATGATCGCGACAATCACATTTCAAAGGAAAGTAACTCAGCCATATCCCACCACTGTATCTCCTCAGAACATTCCAAGGATTAATGTGTCATATAAATCTTGGTTTCGACTAGATCCTTCGGGGATTCAGTTAAAATGGAATCGGAGGAGATATGTTTAGCAAAAGGTCTTATTAACCCTTAAACCGACATGTCTCTCGGATGTGTGTAACTAGAAACATGTGGTCTCTTAGACCTCGTAATTCTTTCTTATCATTTAACTCCACAGTAACTGACAAAAATAAAGAAAATAGTCAGCTACTTCATATTATAAGTAAATTTAATACTACTCAGTGTGTACAAGGACTTCGTTGTTAACACTATTTAAAAGTAACACGGAAGACCCCGAGAATTTTTGTTCATGTTGTATCACTCCTTAGACGATTGTTAACATCGCTACGCGGGTTGTCATATTCACAATATAAATGAAAGACTTCAGAAAATTTGAAAAAAGGTATTAATTATATGAACTGAAAATATAAATACAACACTTTTGCATATTCGAAGCATACATGTTCCGTGTTAATTGGATGACCATGCATGATGCAGTCGTATGCCGGTTTCCTTTGTCTAGGACCCAGACTACCTCATACACGCCTTTCTCTTTCCCGTTTTATCTCTTGGAATGCCTGCAACACGTTAATATGAAATAAAGTCTCCCATAATTGAGATTTGGTGCGCCTTTGACCCAAAATTCAATTTTTGGCTGTTGGTCCTGACAGTACTCCTTTTAACTGAGAACGTTCCCATTTGAAATTATTTTTGCCATAAAGGTACTGTATTTGCTGTGAGGAATTATCTAAGATACCGATAACACCAGGCTCTTCTTTTCTCTGTTAGTATCGCACCCTGTTTCATAGTGACCATTAGCTAACTCAGAAAGTGTACCAGCATCAGAATAGCCAGAAATCTTTTAATAGTTCGTCTTTTCCTCTTCAACCATAACACGTAACTGCTCTTGCGCTCATGCTTCGGGATTTGGATCTTCTGCACACATCGTAGTCTCCTTAGGAGGGCGCTCCATACTATAGCTGAAAAATAACCAATCCACGTGTATAATAAAACGCTATCAGATAAGAAAATTCGAAAATGCAATTGAAAGGAAAACGCGATAATAAGAAAAATGTGATCTGTAGGACTTACTTAATTATAACACGTAATGCGAAACAAGAGATATTTCCCGTTTACAATTTCAAGCTCAGCTCTAAAACACATATTTTAACACTAGACTGAGAAAACCAAACAGACTGTTGACTGTTTTTTCACTCGTGGCAGTCATTAAGATGGAGATAATTGTAAAGGGAGGTTGTAACAACAACAACTGTACATATAATAATTTTTTCTTCTGATTTTCGATAAATTAGTGTAAGTGATGTTCTGATTTCATTTCATTTTTCTTTTCATGTCATTATGTTAAAGAAACTGTAAACAATTTTCGATGGGAATATTAATGTTTATGTCAAATTGCAAGCAATATTATAACAAAATGGAAATGTAAGAAATGTTGAAACTGTTGTAAGATGTTAAAGTTGTAATTGTGCGCCTGGTCCATACGTAGGCAATGTATTAAGATATGTAGAATGCAAAACCTTTGGTGAATACCCTGTCTGTAGGGGAGCGGTAAAAGGTGGATGGCAGGCGAGCGCGGGAAAATGCACACGAGCGCGGCACGGCATAACGGGCTCAGCAGTAGTAGTCGGAGTTGGGCATCGGTCTGAGAAACACGCTCTGGATCGAGGAGGCTCTCCTGGAAAACGTGATTTCATTGAGCCTCGGATGTGCCGTTTCCGACGACTATACAGCATGGCTATATTCCATAGGCACTAAATGGAAAAATATTGCGACGCTCAGAAGAAGCAAAGTGCCGATACATCAAGAGCCATTGCTGTGATTGTATGTGTGCTCTGCGCCTCGCCATCTTGCCGCCCGCCAACCGCCGCATCGATACGAACAGGTTGAAACTTTTAGTACTGTATTCGTGTGGACCAGTGTTACTTTTGTTTCAGACTGTTCAATAACAACTTAACTTTTACCAGAAGTGTCCTATCATTTAATTATCCTCATCACTAACCTAGACAGGGTCCTTTCCACATGTTGTGCAATCCGAGTGTCCCGAGATAAGGAATTAAAATTTATGTTAATAATAGTTACCTGCAGACCCATCTATGTTAGAATGATGTTTAAAGAACTTTGTTGTTAATGAATGTATAGGTCTGGCAAAGTTGGAAGATAATGTTGAAATTGGTTTAGTAATGAAGTTTAATTATTTGAGGCAGATAAAATGGTAGTTAAATGAGCAGGAAATAAGCTAAAAAGAGTAGTAACTCACTTATTGGAAAACTTGAGTGCTTAATGAATCCTTTAATCAATATTTTCAATACAGTGAACATAAAAGTTTCAGGGTCTCCCCCCCTTTTTTTTCTTTTCTATTCATTTGAATTCTGAAGTGAACTGAACTGATTTGACCAGCAAAGTTAAAGTCAATATAAAACCTAAATTTATCAGTGTTTTGCCCTTTTCAAATTTGACATTGTATGTGTGTTTCGAAAGTGCTTTTGCTAGGGTAACCTATGCCTGAATTTAATCAGATCAATAGACAGTACGAAGTTTGTAGTAAACATTATAGTGTATTGTTGTGTATTTATGGCTCGTCCTCATTAGTACAGAAAGTGAAATTATTAGTTCAGTAGATTTTCTGGTTCTAAAAGTTACCATATTATGCAGTGTTATTACGTGTTGTTTTGTATGAAAGTACAGCAACTTGTACAGGGAAGAAACTCAGTTAGTGCCTACTTAGGCTGGCGACCGTATTATTAACAATTTGGTAGCATCTGCTGTGTTGTTTCTTGTCCGTCCTAACGTGTGGTTGCACTCCGGAATTGCTTGACGTATCATTGTTATTACGGAGTGGGTGTAAATCTGATTTGCCTCCATTCAGGTACACGCGGTCAAAATCTATACAAAAATCTTTTCTCTTAAGGTGAAGCCCGTCAACTTACCATAGTACAGGCTTTAAAAAGTATCGTGCGCGGTAGCGTAGTGTTACAAGGTCATGATTTAATACATTGCTACCACACTCGATCTTTAAAATGAACGATGGGTGTGAGAGACTGGTGTTTATGATTAAGGGTTAATCGTGATGGCGGCTTTCAACTAGATAAGATGTGGGATTCATTGATTTCTTCAATTTCTTCAGAAAGAAAACACTTTAAGGCCAATGAAACGTCTGATAACATTTAGTTTCATTATTTCAGACGTCTGAATCTTTAACCCCGCGAATGCGCATTCCAACAGAGAGCGCATACGTAGAACCTCATTATGCATCCAAGCCGGCCATTGTGGCCGAGCGGTTCTAGGTGCTACAGTCTGGAACCCCGCGACCGCTAAAGTCGCAGATTCTAATCCTTCACGCATCCGTTTTCGCTTGTTTTTTGGTATAAAGGAAGCGATTTGATCCGCCAGTTTCTTTTATTTACAAGTCGTGTTCCATAGGACCAAATCGAGGAGCAAATCTCCAACGTCATGGAACGTGTCAGTAGACGAAATAACACCATGAAAGTTGTAACATATAAAATAAAATGTTTATGAAAAATAGTCGAGTCGTAAGTTTAAGTAAACGCAATCAACTATGCAACATAAGAATTAGCTTAATTTTTAAGGACCTCCACAACAAAATAGAAGGAGTGGCCCATGAGGAAACTCTTCACTTTCAATCTGAAAGCGCGTGGATTGCTACTAAGATTTTTGAAATTTTGTGGTAGCTAATTGAAAAAGTATATTGCACACCTTCCCGCACAAGAGTAAAGGAAGTGCGATACAAATGCAGATTGGATTTCTGCCCAGCATTAAGTTAGTGAAAGCTAATTCTCGGAAATAAACTGATATTGTTAACCTGAAGTGGCAATAAAGAAAATATATATTGAGAGGCCAATGTCAAAGTAACCAGACTAGTGAACAGGGGTCGACAAGGTGTTCGCTAATTTACACCACTTATTGCCCGAACTGCCCGTTTCTGAGCCAAGAATATCCTTTTGGAATGGGAAGAGTTACCCCAAAATATAATACGTAGGACATGAGCGAATGAAAATAAGCAAAGTAGACTAATTTTTTTGTCGAACGATCACTTACTTCAGATACCGTTCGAATAGTAAAAATGGCAGCATTAAGTCTTCGAACAAGAGCCTGAACGTGAGCTTTCCACGACAGTTTACTATCTACCTCCAGATATAGAAATTTTAACTGTTCCGTTTCACTAATAATACGCCCATTCTGTGAACTTGAACGTTAGATTTGGTTGAACTGTGAGTTAAAAACGGTAAAAACTGTGACTTACTGTGATTTAGCGTTAGGTTATTTTCTACTAACCCCGAACTTATGTCATGAACTGTACTATTGGAGACAGGCTAGTATTTCATACAATATACAGATTTATTGTAGAATTGCCTGTAATACTAGAAGGCATATCATATATGTAAATAAGAGACAGGAGTGGCTCTAGCACTGATCCCTGGGGCGCCCTCATTTGACCGTACTCCACTCAGACCCTACATCACAGCCATTCTCAGCACTGTGGATAATGACATTTTGCTGTTTGTTGTTAAAATAAGAGACGAAGCAATTGTGAGCCACTCCCCGTATTCTGTAATGGTCCATCTTCTGGAGCAGTATTTTGTGATCAACAGAATGAAACGCCTTAGTTAAATCAAAAAATATGCCTAGCGTTCGAAACCTTTTGTTTCATCCATCCAGTATGTCACAGGGAAAAGAGAATATAGTATTTTCAGTTATTAAATGACTTCTGAAGCCGAACTGTATATCTAATAGCAAATTATGTAATATAAAATGACTAATTGTCCTCACATACACACCATTTTCAATAACTTTAGCAAACACTCGTCAGTATCACATGAGTATTTCAGACATCAGTCTCGGAATGGTAATCCACGAGAGTTATATGATTCCCTGTAGGAACTACGTTTTTATTTAATTCACCAGAAAATCTCAGAAAACGATTGTTATGTACTGTACATGTATCTGACTTGTCAGTAACAGAAATATTTTTACTACGAACTGTCTTCATATCGTCGATCTTGTGCTGCTGACCAGACATTTCCTTCACAACTGACCATATGGTTTTAATTTTATCCTGTGAATTAGCTATTCTATTTGCGTACCACATTCTCTCTTCCTTCCTAATAACACTATTAAGCAACTTACAACCCTGTTTGTAATGGGCTACTGTAGCTTGAATGTAACTTCCTCTGACATTTTGATATAATTATCGTTTTGTTCCACGTGATATCCTTATCCCACCAGTCAGCCACCCAACCTGCCTTTTACTTTCAGTACACCGATTAGAATGTTCTAATGGAAAGCAACTCTCAAAGAGCATAAGAAATGTGTTGAGGAAAGAATTAAATTTATCATCTATGTTATCTGGTGTAAAAACATCCTGCCATTCTTGTTCCTTGACGAGGTTTAAAAAACTCTCTATCGCCGTTGGATGAGCTTCCCTAAATATTTTGTAAATATATGCGGCATTTTTTTGGGGTACAAATGCCTTTTAGTAATAAAATTTGTGCATCATGGACTGAAAGGCCTATTACCCTTTTACTAACAGAATGCCATCCAGTAACGAGGAATGAATAAAAATATGCTCTATGGCTGTGCTACTGTTCCCCTGCACGCTAGATGGGAAAAAACAGTCTGCATCAGACCATATGGGTTTAGGAGAGCTGTCGACATCCTTTTTCTTACACAATCTCCAGTGTAATACGCTCACCTTAAGATGGCTAAATGGTCGTCAGCCGAAATATCATCGCTGTTGACTGGCAACATAAAAGACACGATAGATGCATGACCGATGATTCGAAACATATGTGGTATTATCAGCACAACTAGAGCTCTGCACAGCCGTTCAAAATACTTCAGGGAGTCAGAAAAAGGAAGTAGTTTCATCCCTCAGACAGCATGAAACCCGAGGAAATTGATACAGGTGTGGATGGTTATAGTGTGAATCAGAGATGTAAGTACTATGTAATACGATAAGTGTTAAGTGTCCGATGTTGCATAGTTTAAACGTCATGTGCGTAAGCAAGTTTGAGGAACAAGTGTGAACCTTCTACAAAAATGTCTTCCGTTGGTGGAGAGACTTAAGTTCTAAATATCAAATTAAAAGAGGAGTAAACAGAAGCCATAAAATGTGCATTTTGCGTTCAATAATAAGAAATTTTGTTGCTGGGCTGGGAGATATTGCACTTTAGCGGTCTTAATACGAGTGTATAACAAGTCACTATAGTTTTCACACTAGTTGCCGAAAGACACAAGTAACGACTTCTGGTACCCTACATAATGCAAAGCCACATGATAGAGTAACTAAGAAATAACTGAGAGATACCAAAAAGGAATTACTGTTGGAAACTCTATAAACACTAAGGCCTTTAGAAGCTTATCCGTGGATATGAAGCGCAAACCGTGTGTCAGCATCCATAGACCTTGTGTTATACTTTTTTCAGGATGAATCAGTGGAGAGATCTGAATGAGTTCCAATGGTGAAGGATTGTAAGAGTCCATGAGGTCACGTTCAACATGAGCGGAACTCGGTAGGAGCTAATCGATTACCGTTATTCGTTCTTGGACGACGTATTCTATCCAACATTTCTTCCTCCATGAACCTTTTAAAGCGAATCAAAGTTATTACGTGTCACTATGAAACATCCTCCTTGCATCCATTTGTCCAGCTGAAGTGAGCGATTTGCAGAACAGTACGGCGCTCAGCTGTATTCAACATATTATTATGAAACATATCAAAGAACGCCCGAAGGTACATTGTCGTCACACTGCTCCTTGTGTGAAAGCTGAACACATTTCGCGACCACATTCCGTTATTTCAATGACTTTCTTTGGGAAGAAAGATATCTCAGAAAGAGTTTAATAAGAGGTTTGTGGTTTTCAGTTTGTCTGTGTGTGATAAAAGGTGTAGTTACAATATTTTTCGGTCTTTCGAACGTTTTTCCTAGTTTTCGAATTTAGTGTGCTGTTGAACGTTTTGTGTTTCTCAGCAACATACGTTACTATCACAATTTCGTTTGGAAAATCTTTCTTCATTAATTTGTGAAGCACACAATAATACTTACCCACGCGGGATTAGCCGAGCGATGTAGGGCGCTGCAGTCATGGACTGTGCGGCTGTTCCCGGCGGAGGTTGGATTCCTCCCTCGGGCATGAGTGTGTGTGTTTGTCCTTGGAATAATTTAGGTTAAGTAGTGTGTAAGCTTAGGGACTGGTGACATTAGCAGTTAAGTCCCATAAGGTTTCACACACATTTCAACATTTTTGAACAATAATTCTTAGTTATAGCGTTCAGTTCTTTGCGAGTATGTTACCACTCTTTAAGATGGAAAAGAAAGAGAACGAACAAGTCTAATAATTTTGTCCACCGGTAAAAATTGTTGCCTGTTATGGACAGAAGACGCACGTGGCCCAGTCGTCTCTTCGATCAACCCTCTACATTACCAAGAAGGTCCCATCCCTCTACTCAGACTGTTTACCAGAAAGAAAGTTTTGCTTCAAGCAACATTTGTGATTTTCTTTTTCCGTTGAGGCCGATTTTTTTTTCTACTTAGAGGCATATCTACTCTCCTACTTTGTATTCTGTATTGCTTATATCTCCTTCCTTGTATTGTTCAATCCGACACAGTTCGACATATTTAATGACAAGAATTGTGAGCAAATTTAATGGTATCACCATAGAAACCCGGCCTCTACAGTCGAACAAAACTGCGCATATGAGAATTGCTTTCCACTGGTCTACATCTACACCTACATCTACATCCATACTCTGCAAGCCACCTGACGGTGTGGCGGAGGGTAGCTTGAGTACCTCTATCGGTTCTCCCTTCTATTCCAGCCTCTTATTGTTCGTGGAAAGAAGGATTGTCGGTATGCCTCTGTGTGGGCTCTGATCTCTCTGATTTCATCCTCATGGTCTCTTCGCGAGATACACGTAGGAGGGCGCATATACTGCTTGACTCTTCGGTGATGGTATGTTCTTGAAACTTCAACAAAAGCCCGTACCGAGCTACTGAGCGTCTGTCCTGCAGAGTCTTCCACTGGAGTTTATCTATCATCTCCGTAACGCTTTCGCGATTACTAAATGATCCTGTAACGAAGCGCGCTGCTCTCCGTTGGATCTTCTCTATCTCTTCTCTCAACCCTATGTGGTACAGATCCCACACTACTGAGCAGTATTCAAGCAGTGGGCAAACAAGCGTACTGTAACCTACTTCCTTTTTTTTCGGATTGCATTTCCTTAGGATTCTTCCAATGAATCTCAGTCTGGCATCTGCTTTACCGACGATCAACTTTATATGATCATTCCATTTTAAATCACTCCTAATGCGTACTCCCCTATAATTTATGGAATTAACTGCTTCCAGTTGCTGACCTGCTATATTGTAACTAAATGATAAGGGATCTTTCTTTCTATGTATTCGCAGCACATTACACGTGCCTACATTGAGATTCAATTGCCATTGCCTGCACCATGCGTCAATTAGCTGCAGATGCTCTTGCATTTCAGAACAATTTTCCGTTGATACAACCTCTCGATATACCACAGCATCATCCGCAAATAGCCCCAGTGAACTTCCGATATCATCCACAAGGTCATTTATGTATATTGTGAATAGCAACGGTCCTACGACACTCCCCTGCGGCACACCTGAATTCACTCTTACTTCGGAAGACTTTTCTCCGTTGAGTATGACATGCTGCGTTCTGTTATCTAGGAACTCTTCAATCCAATCACACAATTGGTCTGATAGTCCATATGCTCTTACTTTGTTCATTAAACGACTTTGGGGAACTGTATCGAACGCCTTGCGGAAGTCAAGAAACACGGCACCTACCTGGGAACTTGTGTCTATGGCCCTCTGAGTCTCGTGGACGAATAGCACGAGCTGGGTTTCACTCGATCGGCTTTTTCGAAACCCATGCTGATTCCTACAGAGTGGATTGCTAGTCTCCAGAAAAGTCATTATACTCGAACATAATACGTGTTCCAAAATTATACAACAGATCGAGGTTAGAGATATAGAGATCTATAGTTCTGCACATCTGTTCGACGCCCCTTCTGGAAAACGGGGATGAACTGTGCCATTTTCCAATCCTTTGGAACGCTACGCTCTTCTAGAGACCTACGGTACATCGCTGCAAGAACGGGGGCAAGTTCCTTTGCGTACTCTGTGTAAAATCGAGCTGGTATCCATGGTCTACAACAATTTTCGAATACTGCTAGTAGCTGCACCAGTTTGTGCCCGTATCGTGAAGGAAGCAGGCGGAAGTATTACTAGCAGACACCTGGTGCGACTAGGGCCTCCATCTTGTTTAATAATGTAATTAATCACTGATCGGGACATTTCCGTATTGACCTCTTAAACTCTGATTCTTCATTCTCTTGAAAAATTGTAATGTAGTATACACATTCTTTTTAACCGTGCTTTGTCGTTCACACATGACGACCGAAATACAGTACTTTGTTCAAAATCTATATGGCGTATGTCCCAGTGACTTTCTCCGCTGAATCGGAAATTTAGTTCGATGAAACAAAAGAGATGAGCGTTTCGGAGAACGAGTGTCTCTTAATATTCTTCACGGCGTCACAGAAACTGCTACATGAAATCACATTTACATGCGTAATCAATGGAATGTTTAATGTCAGCATTCCTCATTTGTTGGTGTGATTATTCGGATCTCTGTCAGTATCACGTGCCTCACGATGTAATTTACACTGCATCAAATTACTCAAATTTATTCAAAAATATTCCGTATCCCGTCACATTCCCTCTTTCGACGGTTACTGTCTTCCCCCTTCACATTATCAGTATATTTTACTGCTTGCGTGCGAGAAGTTTCCTGCAACACCTTCCTGCTTGTACGGCGAGGTAACAGCACAGACCTTTGCACTGGTCGCAGGGGGAAGGTAGTGCCCGCCACGGACGGTAATACTATTTTCTTAGCTGATTAATAGAAAGTTGATATACTTAACTGTAAAATGATATTAACAGGATACCTACAATAAGAATACAAATGTGTGACAGCTTATGTGTTGTATCGTAAAGGAAGCAAGGAACTGGGGTTCTAGATATTGGCAGTATTTGTGTATGCAACTGCAAATGTTGATAAACGTCAAGTACCTTATAACTCACGTAATAAATTTATTAACATAGACATTTTTCATTAACAGACGACGCTTTGAATAAGCAGCCACTGGGCTCAAAGCACAATGTGCTAGGCTCTAAATAAAGAAGTGTTTATGGCCGAATACTGCATACATTTATAACACACAACCTGTAGGCAGCGTTTTGCATCCGGCTGCACATGTTCTCCATATTATGTGTGTTGCGGCTATTCCACTTTACTATGCTCGGCACCATCGATCGACGACTGACGGTTGCCATGACAGTGACGTCATCTGTCGACGACCACTCCCGGGATTAGGACAGCAGCCGATGGCAGGAGGTAGCGGACACAGCTGTCTTGCCTCGTGCAGAGCTCTTCTTGTTTATGGGTTTCCTCGTTGCGGGACTTTTTGCTATACACATGGCAGGGTGAAGTAAATGTTGTGTGTCTGCATTTATTGCTTCCTCGTTTGTACCTCAAACGGCAGGTAAATTCCTTATAAACTGTGAAACTACTCATAATGGTATACTTCTGTTTCACTATTTAATTTTTTAAATAAGTATGTTCAATGTTTATCTAAAAAAAACTGGCCGATTAATGTCGTAATGCAATCATTTTCCTCGTGTTTTCCTTGCTAATGTTCTAGTTTCTCCATCCTCTATCTGTCTTTCCATCCACATCTGAATTACTGAACAGACTGTGAAGTGAACAAAAAGGCTGTGTATAATGTAATTTACGTAACGCTGGGATAAAAGGAAAAGTTTTAAATGCAGTTTCGGGCTTGCAGTTATCCCTCAAAACCTGCTTTATCTCATAACACTGATCTGTATATTAATGTCAGAACTTGAAGGACGGCAGCGGCGCACATTGATCTTTCTCCCTAGTCCTACATGTCTATGTTCCATAGGCTCTCTTATAGGCAGCAACAGTTGTGTTTGTGGTTGAGAAAAGAGTTTCAACCCTTACCGTGTTCGGCTTTACATGCGTTTGTTTGGTTGTAAGATCCAATCTGTGCATCCCAGTGACAGACATTTTTATATCTCGCAAACACCGTTAACACATGCAATTATTCATGTTAAAATCGCATGGGACATTGTACTATCATGCGCAAATGTATCAGATCGACCTGAATTGCTATCCGCCTGATTTTCATGCAACCAACAAAACGGAGCTGTCTGGCGGGTCCTCTAACCGCTTTGCGTACAGTCGTTCGACTATACTAATTGGATGCCACGAGAAACCACAAGACAACACTGTACTTTAAGACAATCAGTGAGATGTAACATCACACCAGGATACTGCAAAACATAGAAAAACACGTAATTAGAGATAAGTTAGACCCTAAAGCTTGTACAGTTTACAATGATTTTCAAAAGCGTTCCATCTCACTACAATCTGAAACAACTAACTATGGCACATAAACTATGTAGCAATCCTTAAACAAAGTGAATGACTGCATGAACAAGTTATTCTAAGACAATGTCTGGACTACTAAAGGTCTATGACAGTTCGAAGTGTTTTTCCTCTGTACAAAGTTTTTCCGCGCCTGCTAAATGTCCCACTGACGATTGGTTTTCGCATAAACTGGTCGTTAATGGAACTAGTTAAAGACAACGTGATAAACAGCTGTAAACTCACTATAGAAACCGCAAAATTAGTGAAGTATAATCAGTAACGTCACTCTAGTAATTATTCATGAGGAATTATTTGCCCACATGTTTGAACTATAAATGACATGACGAAATTTTTTGTTCTGGATCTGGACAGAATACCAGCAGACGTAGCCACTGCTGAGTAAAATACACTTTTGCACCTGCCCGGAACTTAATCAATGCAACGATCATCAATGCTGACTAGCCGTAAAGTGACGTGAAATATAAATGTTTTCGCCAGTATTAGTTAACGCATCTCAACTTGAAACAAAATGACGAAATTATTTCTACTACAACAAAACCGTTATCGCCCTGTTAACTAACCACGAAAGGCGTTTAATATACTCTCCTTCACAAGTAGCCAAGTATGCATGTGTTGAAAATTGGAATGCTGTGATTTAAAATGTTGTGACTGTATTTTCTACCCAGCACGTTATCGGATTGTTAACTAAGTAAAATCTGATGTTAGAAATCGAATTTATTTACCAGCAGCTAGCTGTATCAATATGAGATAAGGGTAGAATTTGTTTTGCTTGCAGGGAATCGAACCCCGAGCGTACTGTCACTGTTTCCCATCCCAAAATAGACGTTAGGTATCAACTGCTTGCTCACCAGTAGTGTGATGCTAGCGTGTTTCGCCAGAAATAACAGTACCTATCGTTATTGTTGATTATTCATGAATAGACATTAAATACGCAAATTATTTTTCTGTGGTAGGTCAGTGTGCACATTCTAGTAAGTAAAAAGAAATTATGAATATGTTTGCGCTGGACCAGGACTGCAACTCAGATACGTTCCATTCCTAGAGACCCGAATTCGAATTCCAATTGAGGACCGAAAATTGTAATGTCTAAAGTTCAAATTAAATATGAACACTGTGAACGAATTAATCATTATTAAATTAAATAAAATAAACGTCTTAGTGCTAGTTTACTGGCGACAGAGTTTGTGCCTTCGGCGGCTGCCGCCTTTGTTATGGCGCCATTTAAACAGGGTCTGACGCTGTTGGTAGTGAAGGGATATTGTGTTTAATGCGGATTCTGAATCACTGAGCGACATAATAAGATCGTTTCGTGAAAGTTAAGAATGGACGCCATGAGTGAGAATCGAACTTATACCCCGCAACTATCAAACTACGATCAACCCAGCAGACGATTGCCACTCACAGTTGCCAATGTCCTGATAGTGTTGTGTCCGATGATGCGCCTAGAAGCTGACTTGATTAACTGGTTTATTATCTGCTAGTTTCTAATGCGGGTGTTATTCTGATTTCATGCGTGCGTGATATAAGGACCATTCTAGTCTTCATAGCACCGATCTGATGCCAATATGAAAATTTTTCTGTGACAATTAATGTTTTAGTTCGAGAAATACAACTGCAGCGTGTGAGGTATCCAGATGGAAATGCCGTGTGTCTAGGGCCTCCCATCGAGTAGACCGTTCGTCTGGTGCAAGTCTTTCGAGTTGACGCCACTTCAGCGACTTGCATGTTGATGGGGGTGAAATGAGGATGATAAGGACAACACAACACCCAGTCCCTGAACGGAGAAAATCTCCAACCCAGCTGGGAATCGAACCCGGGCTGTTAGGTATGACATTCTGTCGCACTGAGCACTCAGCTAGCAGGGCCGGACGGGTTACCAGATATTTCGATGATTATTGTCATGATTGCTATTATTATCTTCATTATGCTGCTACTATACATGTGATTGAAGGAAAGGTGTATGCTCTTTGATTATTTTTAGAACCAACTGCCCAAATCTAGTAATTATGTACTTCCTTCCATGTGTAGGGAATACTTTCCGTTCTAATGTCGGAAATCTCCCATTTTTCGTTAATCACAGTAAAATTAAATTAATTGCTGAAACCTTTATTTGAGAGCAAAAGTCGTGTTGCTTATCCTTATTTATTTGCGTTTAGCAACGGTGCTTGTAAAATGCGAAATCTGGAGATAAAACTCTATCCAAAATGCAGGGATGTTAATGTCTGCCGTTAAATGTTAAGAGTATGCTTTACAGATGACTTGGTCAGACTGTTGTGAATTATATGGGAGTTATATTGATGCTGATTAATGTCTCCCTCATTTTGGTCTGTCGTGTTTAATAAACTACCAAAAACACTATATGCAGCATGCAATATAGTAATAAAATTGATTACAACGTATCATGATAACGGCACAAACAGGTTGCCTTCTTAAGGCAAAATACCCCAAATCATTACGAATTAGCAAGAGACAGTTAAAATATCATTCAATGCGACACTCAAGTCAATATTATTGAAAGAGGCAGAAAGAAAGAGATTAATATGTGTGCGACTTTGTAAATATTGTGTCTGTACATCCACAGACTAGAGAATATAGGTAGCGATATAATGGTGAAGAAGTTTTCGTTCAATGTCTTTACTGATTGTTGATCTGCCTTCGAGATTATATTTCAGAGAGGAGGAAAAAGTATCGCCGCAACCAGTATCTGAACCGACGGCAAGCTCAGTTTGCATTTTCGTGTTCAAACACTTTACCTCTACGTTAGCAGCCATCTGCAACAAGCTTGGCCTCCTTGTCGCCTCAGTTATAGATTCGTCTGCTAAACAGCGACGTAAATAGCGAAACTAGCTGCAGTTTCGGTTGAAACGAGCCTCCTGGAATCAAAGTTATTCATTTTATACCTTCTATATCATACTCTATGGGAGAATCATTCAGGATATATAATGAGAATGATAAGACATTAGCGAGTGAATTTCGAAGGAAACTTTTGCACCAGTTCAAGAAGTAATTCGAAGGCCACATTGCTCCCAAGTGTAAGATGCAATGTTTGCAATTCTTCATTACACTGGTGACATTCCAGAGAAACCTGGTAAAGCGAGATATCTCTTCCGCCTGTAACCACAGGACAAGCTCGCGCAACACAGACGTGGCAGGGTCGGCGTTAGCTCTTGCGCCGGTTGTTACCACGTTGACGGGGACCTAAATTAACAGACGTAAAGGCCAATTAGCTACCGATTGCAACTTGAACATCAGATACAAATATCGGTGAATAATTTACGTGGCCCTCATTTTAAGAAGCTGTCGTAGCAATTTTTGTTCTTATGTCTTATAAGAACTCCTAACTAAAAAAATATTCTCCAGAAGCGATTACGTTCTGTAGTATCACCTGACGACGTTAACAGAATGAGTAAATAACATTATTTTTCCTATTAAATATGGGAAAATAACTTTTATTACGAAGGATTTTTTGGCACTGCTGCTGACACATAATAAAACAGATGAAACCACAACATGACACTGAATATAAAACGTGAACATCAGCAAACACATTTCATAAACGGTGAATAACACATTATTTCATGTACATTTATATTTCATAAGCCACATTAAGGTGGCACTATATATACCACTATTATTTTCCCATTTGTTTACTCCAGACGCGAATATTTCGTAGGAAGAACGATTGTTAGTAACCATCTGTGTGCTCAAGAATATCTCTAATTCCATCCCCATGGTCTTTCCGCGTGATGTAAGTAGGAGGAATCCGTATATTAGCTAACTGTTCAAGTGTCGTAAGCTCTCGGTATTACACAGCTGTGCATATTGCCTTGTGGGATCCCTCTGTTGCAGCGTCTGCAACTAAAAGTGACTGAGCATCTCTCTGAAGCTTCCGTGCTTAATAAATAACCGTGTAACTAACGGTGTTGGCCTTGTTTGGCTTTTAGAATGATGAGTGGCTTTTAAGTATTTGTCAAACGATTGATTTGTAAGCTATCAGTTAGCACACCTGAAATTGAAACTAAATGACGAAAGTTTTTGTGCTAAATCAAGTCCCTTATCTCCCCGTTAACTAACAACGAAAAGCGTTTAATATACTTTCCTTCACAAGTAACCACGTGAGTACGTTTTGAAAATTTCAATGGTGTGATGTAAAATTTTCTGACAGGGTTTCATATCCAGCAGTTTATCGCATGGATAACTAAGTAAAATCAAATGTTAAGTATCGAATTCACCAGCAGCGAGATTTATCAATATGTAATAGCGATAAATTAATTTTCTGCCCAGGAAACGAACCCGGCACCCACTGTCGCCCTTATCCATCCATAAACATACATAAACTATTAACCGTTTGCTCACCAGTAGTAAGATGCTCACATATTTGACTAGAAATAATGGCAGCTATCGTTACAGTTGACAATTCAAGAAGGGACATTAAAAATGAAAATTATTTTTCGCTGATACTTCGGTGTGCACATACTATGGCTTACAAAAATATTATAAATATTTTTGTACCGGACCAGGATTCCAGCCCAGATACATTCCATTCATAGAGAACCGAATTCGAACTCCACTCCATCACCAGTATTTTCTACGTCTCAAATTTACCTTACATATGAGCCCTGTAAACGTAATGCCCATTGGGTCATTAAATGAAAACAGAATTTTAGTGCATGTTTATCCGAGCAGAGTTTCTGTATTCTGCGACTACTGCCTTTCTCGTGGCGAAATTTAAACAGGCTCTGACCCTCTTGCTGGCGCAGGGATATGGTGTTAATGCGGATTCTGAACTATGGTGTGACATAACATTCCTCACTTGGGGTTGCCAGAGATGCAGTAGACCCGTTAGTGAGTGTTAGAAATGAACGACCGATGTGAGAATCGAACCCACACCACGCAATTATCAAACTAGGGTCCACAGCTATACAGTAACAGTAATTTCGTGTTCAATGGATACATACCGACTGCAGAATTTAGGAAGTTAAGGCTCTGCGTCAATTCGAGTTCAGGTAGTGCAATCTCATACACCAGCAGTGTGCTCGTGATGCCAGCTGCATTGTTCTCTTCACTTGATTCTGTAATCACTGAAAAAAAATCACATAACCTCCCGACACGAGAGGTTTTAATTCCGTTCCTCCATTCCTGCTGGGAGATTTGTTTTCTTATTGATCAGCTCTTTTCCTTCGTGCCAACGAAATGTGACAAAATATGGCCTGTGATAGATCCACAGCTCGCTATTTTAATGTTTATGTAGGTGAAGGACTTTAGTTTCCTCTTGAAACGTCTTAAGCAACAACGTTTTCTGATTTCCCAAATATGAAATGCTCATTGTCGAGGTAGGAAGAGTTATAAATCAAAGTCCACAAAGTCTGGGGGAGGTATACCTCTTCGTCTGACAGCACTGCGTAAGTACTTATCCTAAGAGGCATCACAAGTTCTGTTCGTATAGCCGTAGAAATCATTAGTTGAAGCAGAGTAGTTATGGTACTGCTAGAGATACAGAAGTATTACATACTGAAGGCTGAGTTCATCTTGAAACTGAGGCGTATGTATAATACGGAAGCTACTGGAGATTAAATGTTCTTGATTTCCTCCACAGAGCAAGCGAAGGCGTATACACACAATACTACAAATAATGTAAACGAAAAAAGTAGCATTGTCCATCTAAATTAATAACTCGCTGTTTACATCAGATTAAAAAAACTCTAATGGCAGGATTCGTATCTCATTCTAATAGTTTTCAAACCCAGCGCTTTAGCCACTACGCTCACCCGCCACTGGCTGAGTGTGTTGTTACAGACGTGTATGGCGTGCTTTAGCAAGAGCACCATGACCTGATAAACTACATGAATCTAAATGTTGCTTAAAATCTGTGAAAACGATTTAATTATTTCTATGTATGAAGATTAGCGACAAAATAATTGCCATGATACTCAAAATAATAATTAATAGGAACTTATTTATGAAATATTTTTCGTAGCATGTAGACGGTAATGAATGTGACTTCTGAGGAGAAGAAAGTGGCGTCCCACTTGTATGGCACTTTGTTTGCACTTGCCTTGTCACTAGGTTCTTACCTGCAATGTCTCAGCTCAAGGAATTCGATAAAGGTTGCATTCTTGCGCTTTATGAAGAAGGATACTATATCAGCGCCATTTCCCGTGCGTTAGGATACAGCAAATCTACGGTTCATCTCTGGGTAAGGAGGATGGCGGATGAAGGCCACGTCAACAGCGGACGTCGCCCTGGGCGTCCTCGGACTGCCACGGAGTATCAAGACAATAGTAAGCTCCAATGCAGTGATGATGACCCATTAAAGACGAGCACAGAAATAAGGATCATCCTTCAGCTAAGCATGAGCAGGTCGACCATACGACGACGTCTCATCGAGAAGGGAAGGTATGGATGAAAATCCGCGTTTCTGGAAATGTTGAAAGAACAGCATAGGGCTGCCAGTTTAAACTTCGCTCTGTCGTAAAGGAATAAGTCACTTTCATACTGGGACAAGTTATATTTACGGACGAGAAGGTGTTTTCAACTGCGTCAAATAGTTCTTTCCTTCTATATCGTCAACGTGGAGCGAGATTTGACAGAAACTATGTTCATCAGAGGCAAAGGTGTGGCCGAACTTCTGTCACAGTTTGGGAATGGATATCAGCAGATGTTTTGGATCGTCCGCTTACTAGTCATTACTACTGCCAAATACTGGAGAACATCATGCTTCCTTCTGTTCGTCAGAGGTTTTCGGGGGACAGAATAATATTCTAACATGATCGTTCCCCAGTCCATACAGCGAATTGTGTAAAACAGTGGTTTCAAATGAATGGAGACATCGATCTCCTGGACTGGCCTCCAAAAGATGTTGACCACAGTCCTGTAGAGCACGTTTGGGCAGAGATGGAGAAAATTATTGGATGTAGAAGACCGACACTAACAACCAAAGCATCGCTGTCCGAAGCAGTTCATGATTCATAGGGAAGAGCTGTCGCAGAACAACAGATTCATCCGAAAACTGGTAGCCTCTGTTTCCCGGCGGCTACATGCTGTTGAAGAGGAGGATGTAAACTGGAGACGATGCTGAATCCATTGTGTCATTACGGAGGAAAATTTATGATCGTTCGATTACTCTTATTGAGCATTTACGTTACTACGAACAAAAGGAAAATGTGTTTGTCTTCAACTTTTTTCAAATGAAGGTGTAATATGACTAAAACGAAAACGATTGATGATCACCAGTTAAGACATTTAATTGAAATAAGAAGACCAGAATAGAACACATGGCTTAATTAGTCCATTTCACCCTTTTTCAGTCATTCAGAGGACAATTGATTTTAAATTATTTTGTGATCATTGATCAAGAAGATCAAGATGACTACGAGAACCATATTTTTTTGCACATGGCAAATGACGTCAAATACCATGAGGCCATCAAAGTGAAAGAATTAATTTTGTTTGACGTCAATGAGAAGGCATATTACTTTGAGTTATTTGTGCAGGCAGGATTCCAATACCGACGGAAGCATAAAAGAGAGTATATATTTAATTAATACCGATTGGAAAACACAATACCGAAAGCAAATTACCAGAAAAGTGCGAATATGACTCGCACTATGTGAGTTCTGTACAAACACAATTACGTACTTAGATAACAGTAACTCCTTTTGCATAATGCCCTGGTGCAACTTTTTGTAGTGGACACCACTTCGGTGACTTCTGTGTCCCTAAACTACTCCAGTCATCCAAGCGGGGAGAAGCCAAGTACAGTTAAATGGGTAAACCGAAACATGCGACGTTTCTGGTCAATCGTTACTTCATTGAGAGGTGAACACTACGTCAAAATGAAGATTGAAACATCCATGGTATAAACGGAAATTCAATCCGGAGACTTTTCTAATTGCAGGAGCGCGCTTTTCCGCTAAGCCAACAACCCCAATATTTCCGACCAATATTCGTGTGTAGCTTTTATGGATTACATTTGCGAGGATCAGAACGTTTGTCATACCAGGCTGTATCTTTCGAGAGAAGTAACTTAGGAGCTGAGCTTAAATTTATTTACACAGCCACGGGATCGTAGACCTTAGCACCTGGCACAAATTTCTACTTCATATCTTTACATATCCTGAGAACAAGAGGTCTTAGCAGACGGAAAGACAGGCAGATGGATAACAAATGGTAAAGAAAATGTATTTTTTCGTGCCGTATCATTACAAATCAACAATTTTCCGATTTATTCCTTTACTTGCACTTCACTACTTTATGTATCTGCGCACACTGCTAAATTCCAAACTTTTGTTGTAGTTATGTGACGCTCCTGTATGACTGTGGACTGAACATAGACAAAGAACATTTCGCAGCCGAATTTACATAATCTGTTGATGATCCTTCACGACTTGAGGTAATTTGAATCAATCAGACAGACGTTATTTGTATCTTTATCGTGGTAAGTTGTATTTCATTTTTCTGAGTATAGTGCATACTAAATATGGACTTCAGTTACTTCTGTAAACGAAACATCGTCCCCCCTATAAATCACCACATGAACGTCAAAATAGATATAGAACTACGTGACCACGGGATAGTAAAGCTACAGAAATCATTCATCAGAAGAATGGGCACTGTACCTGCAAGTATACAAACTGCATTATACACAAAGTATGCAAAATAACTGGCTCCTTTCCTAACATCATTTTAACGTTGATGTCCTGATGAGACATTCTGACGATTGTAAAAAAGCACACGTTATTCTTATATTCAGGAACGATCGTCGGAAAGATGCAGAAAACAGTAGGTCTACATTTCTGACGTCGGTCTGTTGTAGAACTTCGTAATATGATTCATGCTTTCACATTAAACAAGTTACGGAGTTTCAGAATCTGCTCTGTAAGAATCAACACGATTTCCGTAAACAAGGATCGTGTGCATCTCAAAACGCTCTGTTCGCTCACCAGATTCTAGAAAACATTAGACACTGGTGACCAGTGGATGCCATGCACCTTGACTTCTTACAATATTGACTTCTTACAATCGCTTGACCAATACTTAAATGCTGCTCATCATTCTGAGATGGGTAACACGTAGGATAGCCTAAATAGAGAAGCTCCAAGTAATCCTTTAGTTACTGGATTATTTAGTAAGCACGAAAGTGTCAGAGAGTTGCTCATTCAATTCCAGGTGAAGACGCTTCAAAAGAGGCTGCCTCCACAGCGGTATGGTCTACTGTTTAATACCTACACAGTAGGTAACTTGAATAGTCTGGCAATAAATTGCTTCTTGCTACGTATAACTCGAAGAAAGACCGTGAAGATAAAATTAGACAGATTGGAATGCACACAGATGCTTACCAGCAAACGTCCTTCCCACGAAGGAGCAAAAAATTGGAGAAGTGAGAGTAATGTATGAAGTGTCCTCTATCACACACCGTAACACGGCCTGTGAGATGTGGATGAAACAATGTGTTATTCGCAGCTTATGATATGTCTTTGTTGATGTGCACCTATTCTAATCAGTTTCAAGTTGCGGTTTCATCTGTTTTATTATGTGTCAGCAGTAGTGCCAAAGAAATCCTACGTAATAAAAACTATTTTCACGTATTTAAAAGCAAAAGGAATATTATTTAATCATTCTGCTAACGGCGTCAGGTGATACTACAGAACTTAATCGCTTCTGAAAAATAATTTTTTTTTAGTCTGGAGTTCTTACAAGACATAATAACAAAAATGGCTGCGACAGGTACTTAAAGGAAGGGCCCCGTAAATTCCTACTAAATTCACTCATTATATGTTATCATCATTAATTATCCTCAATGATTCTCCCTTGATATAGAAGGTATCAAATGAATGATTTTGATTTCAGGAAGGTCATTTCAAACTAAACTACAGCTGTTTTCCCTTTTTACTTTACTGTTTAGCTGAAGAATCAACGATTGAGGCGACAAGGAGGCACGACTTATTGCAGATGGCAGCTAGCGTAGGGGTAAAGTGTTTGGCCATGATATTGCAAACTGAGCTTGCTGTCGGTTCCAATAATGGTTTCGACAATGCTTCTTCCTCCTCTGTAAAATAGACTCTCGAAGGCAGATCAACAATCAGTAATCACACCGAAAGAAAAACTCTCCGCCATTAAATTGCTACCTCTATTCTCTAATCCGTGGATGTATAGACACAACATTTACAGAACTGCACACATACTAATCTCTGTTTTTCTGCTTCTGTCAATAATGTTAAGTGTGGCACTGAATGATTTTATTACTTTCTCTTGCTAATTCGTAATGATTTGGGGTATTTTGCCTCAAGAAGGCAGACTTTTCTGTACCGCTATCATGATAAGTTGTAAACAATTTTATTACTATATTCCATAATGCATATGGTCTTTTCGGTAGTTCATTAAACACGACAGACCAAAATGATGGAGATATTAATCAGCATCAATGTAACTCCCATATAATTCACAACAGTCTGACCAAGTCATCTGTAAAGCATACTCTTAACATTTAACGGCAGACATTAACATCCCTGCATTTCGAATAGAGTTTTACCTCTAGATTTCACATTTTACAAGCATCGTTGCTAAGCGCAAATAATTAGACAAAAGTAACACGATTTCTGCTCTCAAATAAAGGTTTCAGCAATTAATATAATTTTACTGTGATTAACGAAGAATTGGAGATTTCCGACATTAAAACGAAAAGTATTCCCTACACATGGAAGGAAGTACATAATTGCTAAATTTTGGCAGATGGTGCTAAAATTGATCAAAGAGCATATACCTTTCATTCAGTCACATGTGTAGTAGCAGAATAATGAAGATAATAATAGCAATCATGACAGTAATGATCTAATTATCTGGTAACCTCACACGCTACAGTTGTACTTCTTGAATGGTTGTAATGGCTCTGAGCACTATGGGACTGAACATCTGAGGTCATCAGTCCCCCAGAACGTAGAACTACTTAACCCTAACTAACCTAAGGTCAGCACACTCATCCATGCCCAAGGCAGGGTTCGAACTTGCGACCGTACCTGTTGCGCGGTTCCAGACTGACGTGCCTATAACCGCTCTGCCACAACGTATTTCTCGAATTAAACATTAGTTTTCATAGAAAAAAACTCATATTGGCATCATATCTGAGCTATGAGGACTGGAATGGTCCTTATACCACGCTGTCAAGAGATTAGAATAATGGCCGTATTAGATACTAGCAGGTAATTAACCCGTTAATCGAGAGAGACGGATGTTTTCACACCTTCTAGGTGCATCGTCGGACACATCAACACAATCAGGACGTTGCCAACTATGAGTGGCAGTCATCTGCGGCGTCGATCGTAATTTGATAGTTGTGGATTATAGGTTCGATTCTGACTCATGGCGTCCATTCTTAACAATCACGAAAGGATCTAATTCACCTATGGTAACACCAAGTACAGAGTGTTAGGTCGCTCAGTGGTTCAGAATCCGCATTAAACTCAATATCCCTTCACTACCAACAGCGTCAGAGCCTGTTTAAATGGCGCCATAACAAAGGCGTCAGCCGCCGAAGGCACAAACTCTGTCGCAAGTAATATAGCACTAGAAAGTTTATTTCATTTAATTTAGGAATGGTTATTTCGTTCACAGTGTTCATATATAAATTGAACTTGAGACGTTGCAATTTTTGGTCCTCGACTGGAATTCGAATTCGAATCTCTAGGAATGGAACGTATCTGGGCTGCAATCCTGGTCCAGCACAAACATATTCATAACTTCATTTTACGCCCTAGCATGAGCATAATGACCTACGACCGAAAATAATTGGCATATTTAATGTTTGCTCGTGAATAGTCAACAATATAACGATAGGTACCGTTATTTCTAGTGAAACATGCTAGCATCTCACTTCTGGTGAGCAAGCAGCTGATACTTACCGTCTATTTATGGATGGGAAACGGCGACAGTACACGCCGTGTTCGATTCCCGGCCAAGTAAAACAAATAGTACCCTTATCTCATATTGATACAGCTCGCTACTGGTACATAAATTCGATTTCTAACTTCTGATTTTACTTAGTTACAATCCGATAACGTGCTGGGTAGAAAATACCGTCACAACATTTTAAATCATAGCATACTTGGTTACTTGTGAAGGAGAGTATATTAAACGTATTTAGTGGTTAGTTAACAGGTCGATTATGGTTTTGACGTAGGGGAGACCGGAGCTAGTTGTTAGAAATTTTTTGGAATCTCGTATACCTCGACACAAACCATGTATGTCGATTGGACAGATGCCAGAAGTTAGCCCATTATTTAGTCTTCACAATGAAATTTTTGTCATTAATGTAAGCTCAGATTGTTAAGCGCTATATCAACTTTTTTGCTAACTTGCATGATGTAACAACCTACCCCACTGTGGGGCATCTTGTTACACTACGTGGGGTTAGTTGTTACATAATAGTTAAGAAAAAATATATTTTTGGTTCCATAACACAGATTTATTTAATCATTAGTTTTAATGCAAGAGGTGGTAACAAATCATAAAACTTGAAAGACAGTACTAATATTGACATACGGTCATCATTGATCTGATGAAGAAATATCAAGTTCATTATCAGAGCTACAGGTTTTTATCATGTGCCCACCTTTTACATTTTGTGCACTGTAGCAATGTGGTTGGTGGTCTTGACAGAGAGTATGGTTCCATACACTCAATACACATGCAGTCGTCTTCCTCAACAGATGATTCTACGATCTCACATTTTCGCCTCCCCGTTTTTGCTTCCTTGTTTTTATTTTTCGGCGCCAACACCAGTCGTCGTCTTGCAGGTTTCTTTTGTCTATTTGCCTCAACTGTCAATGCTGCTTTTACTGGTGAATCAATCAGTATAGCACTCACTCGTTTATTCCATCTTACTCTTTTCTTGCCGGCAGGAGCTTTCGGGAAAGGCCTCAGTTCTTCAGGTGGCACATGTGTGTGTATGGAGTTTTGCAGAACCAACTGTTGAGGTGCAAGGCGTCGGACTTGATTCCACACTTGTTGATGTGCTGGGAACGTCATCCCCTACTGAGTTCGTAAGAGACACACAAAGCAGAGTTTTATCTTCCCTGTATCGACGGTCCGTCACGGCAGAGGGCAAAAATTCATCGTCTGTAAAAATGTCTCTGTTAAATGGCCATATTCCAGTCACTTGAAATCCAGCCTTGATGTTCCTTGGCGTATCAGCGCTATGCAAAGATTGTTTAACTATAAATGGAATGTCATATATTGTCATAGTGTTTCCATCACTGTTTTTCATCCACGCATCTGATGCAGAGTTAATATATTTTTCAAATGGACCAAACACAGCTCTGTCTAAAGGCTGCAATTTATGGGACGGCCGGCCGGAATGGCCGTGCGGTTCTAGCCGCAACAGTTTGGAACCGCTAGACCGCTACGGTCGCAGGTTCGAATCCTGCCTCTGGCATGGATGTCTGTGATGTCCTTAGGTTAGTTAGGTTTAATTAGTTCTAAGTTCTAGGCGACTGATATCCTCAGAAGTTAAGTCGCATAGTGCTCAGACCCATTTGAGCCATTTTTTTTTAGTGAGACGTATGTGGCGGAAAAGAGTGAAGGACAACCCCATTTTCTTTGGCTGCGTCCAACACTGAAATATCAAGGTGCGATTGACGGTTGTCCAAAAGAAGGAGAACCGGTTGCTCTCTTGTAGCCCTGGAATGATGACCTCAGAAGTTAAGTTGCATAGTGCTCAGACCCATTTGAGCCATTTTTTTTTAATGAGACGTATGTGGCGAAAAAGAGAGAAGGACAACCCCGTTTTCTTTGGCTGCGTCCAACACTGAAATATCAAGGTGCGATTGACGATTGTCCAAAAGAAGGAGAACCGGTTGCTCTCTTGTAGCCCTGGAATGATGAATGAAATGAAGCATGAAGAAGCAAAAATTTTTCCCTGTCATCCACCCTGACTTGTTTGCAGACCCTGCGCTACCTTCTGGCCAATTTCGAAGGAAATAATCCCTGAAGTTCTTTGTTGTAAACACAAAGAAAGGCGGGACTGAGTTTCCATACGCATTTACTGCCAAGGCAACAGTAACTAGAGTTCCTCTTTCAGCAGACGTTATTGCACCGACTTTTTTAATTCCTTTCCTTGCTACAATTTTGGCAGGCATATGTACCGTGGTGACGGCAGTCTCGTCCACATTATACACTTCCTGACATTGAAATTTGTATCGATCATAAACTTTACTTAGATTTGTAAAAAATCTACCTACAATGTGTTTATTGAAACTTGTAGCCCTGCTTAGGCTGGTAGCTTCTGGTGAGCGGATGGAAAGCGTTTTCTTTCGTTTCAGGAATCCTACAAACCAGTCAGTGGAAGCTAGTTCTACATCGCTCCAACCAACGGGAAACTTGACATTATTGTTCACAGCATATTGAAATGTTAGACTCCTCACTTCCTTCGCAGAAATTCCATAGTAGAGCTTAGCAGTTCTCTGAATGTATTCTTCCAGCTGTGCTTCTTGTTCGCCTGTGAAAACCTGCCGAGATCGCTTATAACGAACGGTTGGCACGAGCATCTCTCCCGATTCTGAAAGTAAGCAGACAAGAAAAATTGTAATAGGCGCGGATCTGTTACGTCTGAAGAGATTAATTTGCTTAGATATATTGATGTATTTGCACGTTATACAGGGTGAGTCACCTAACATTACAATTGGATATATTTCGTAAGCCACGTCAAATACTGACGAATCGATTCCACAGACCGAACGTGAGGAGAGGGGCTGAGTTTCCAGACGTAATTGGTTAATACAAAACATACAAGAATGCACGGAAGTATGTTTTTTAACACAAACCTACGTTTTTTTTAATGGAACCCCGTTAGTTTTGTTAGCACATCTGAAGATGTAAACAAATACGTAATCAGTGCCGTTTGTTGCAATGTAAAATATAATTACATCCGGAGATATTGCAACCTAAAGTTGACGCTTGACTACCACTCCTCCGCTGTTCGATCGTGTGTATCAGAGAGCACCGAATTACGTAGGGATCCAAAGGGAACGGTGATGGACCTTGGGTACAGAAGAGACTGGAACAGCACATTACGTCCACATGCTAACACCTTTTTATTGGTCTTTTTCACTGACGCACATGTACATTACCATGAGGGGTGCGGTACACGTACACACGTGGTTTCCGTTTTCAATTACGGAGTGGAACAGAGTGTGTCCCGACATGTCAGGCCAATAGATGTTCAATGTGGTGGCCATCATTTGCTGCACACAATTGCAATCTCTGGCGTAATGAATGTCGTACACGCCGCAGTACATCTGGTGTAATATCGCCGCAGGCTGCCACAATACGTTGTTTCATATCCTCTGGGGTTGTAGGCACATCACGGTACACATTCTCCTCTAACGTACCCCACAGAAAGAAGTCCAGAGGTGTGATATCAGGAGAACGGGCCGGCCAATTTATGCGTCCTCCACGTCCTATGAAACGCCCATCGAACATCCTGTCAAGGGTCAGCCTAGTGTTAATTGCGGAATGTGTAGGTGCACCATCATGCTGATAACACATACGTCGACGCGTTTCCAGTGTGACATTTTCGAGCAACGTTGGCAGATCATTCTGTAGAAACGCGATGTATGTTGCAGCTGCCGGCCGCGGTGGTCTAGTGGTTCTAGGCGCGCAGTCCGGAACCGCGTGACTGCTACGGTTGCAGGTTCGAATCCTGCCTCGGGCATGGATGTGTGTGATGTCCTTAGGTTAGTTAGGTTTAAGTAGTTCTAAGTTCTAGGGGACTGATGACCACGGATGTTAAGTCCCATAGTGCTCAGAGCCATTTGGACCATTTTTATGTTGCAGCTGTTTGGGCCCCTGCAATAATGTGAGGACCAACGAGGTGGTCGCCAATGATTCCGCACCGTACACTTACAGTCCACGGTCGCTGACACTCTACCTGTCTGAGCCAGCGAGGATTGTCCACGGACCAGTAATGCATGTTCCGTAGATTCAGTGCCCCGTGGTTTGTGAAACCCGCTTCATCGGTAAACAGGTAGAACTGCAACGCATTCTCTGTTAATGCCCATTGACAGAATTGCACTCGATGATTAAAGTCATCACCATGTAATTGCTGATGTAGCGACACATGAAACGGGTGAAAGCGGTGACGATGCAGTATACGCACGACACTACTTTGAATCAGTCCACCGGCTCTCGCAATGTCCTGTGTCCTCATGTGTGGGTTCATAGCAGCAGCAGCTAACACACCAACTGCACCCGCTTCTCCTGTGACGGGCCTGTTACGGACCCATTTGCGTGCTACGACCATACCTATTGAATATAGTTGGTCTGCGTGCAGAGACGTATGCAGAATAACAATAGCAGCAAGCGCTACATGCGGACACTGCGACAGCTAGACCAAACCAAAACAGTGCACTGCAGCCACACTCGTAAACACGGTCGTCATCGCAAACATGTCCCAGCAGATGCTGCTCACCGACCGTGGCCCGTGGTTGTTACAACACGCAACTGAATGTCGGAGGTTTCAAGCGTCAACATTAGGTTACAATATCTCCGGATGTAATTAACATTTTACAATGCAACAAACGGCACTGATTACGTATTTGTTTATATGTTCAGATGTGCTAACAAAACTAACGTGGTTCCATTTAAAAAAAACGTAGGTTTGTGCTAAAAAACATACTTCCGTGCATTTTTGTATGGTTTGTATTAAACAATTACACTAGCCCATCTCCTCACGTTCGGTCTGTGGAATCGGTTCGTCAGTATTTGATGTGGTTTACGAAATATATCCAGCGGTAACGTTAAGTGACTCACCCTGTATAACACCAATAATCTACAACGCCAAAGTTGGCGACACTGACAATGGAAAATATGCTGCCTGCCTCCCTTAGTTGATTCCATTCGCTTACAAGACCTCTGCAGCGTCATTAAATTTATATTGTACTTTTGGGCAGCTTTCCGCAGTGAAAAAAGCCACTTAGAACTTCATTTGCCGCTTCAGCATATGTTCCTTTGGGAATAGAGCCTCTGTCAGTCTTCTTTTTATAATTACGCGTTATACATGTAGGTAGACATAATCGCTTACATTAAAGGAAATTTGTAACACCGTAACAACTTGCCCTGCGCCCTTGTAACAACTGACACCATGCTACGCCATTTCGTCTTATTGTCGAAATCAACAATATAAATTTTTGTTTGGAAGTTTAACGTATACTACTACGTACCTGAATTTTGGACGCTGATATGTTGCAAAATTTAAAATGAAATCAGCAATTTCCTGTGAACTATGAAGAAATTCACACAGAGTAAAAAAATTACTCTGGCACAGGAAAAAAGCGTGTTCTGTCACTAGCGCCTTATTACCAACTGACGGCTGATATAGGTAGGATGGGAGGAGGGGGTCTCTTAGTGCTACCATCTGGCGGAGCAACGAGTAAACTGCTCTAGCGCCGAAATTTTTATTGTGATGTAACAACTTGCCCCGTGTAACAACCAGCACCGGTCTCTCCTAGTAGAAAAAATTTCGTCATTTCGTTTCAAGTTCACATGCGTTAACTAATATTGGTGAAAACATTTATATTTCACGTCTCTTTACGGCTAGTCAGCATTGATGATCGTTGCCTTGATCAAGTTCCGGGCAGGTGCGAAAGTGTATATTACTTAGTGGTGGCTACGTCTGCTATGTTTCTGTCCGGATCCAGAACAAAAAATTTCGTCATGGCATTTATAGTTCAAACATGTGGGCAAATAGTTCCTCGTCAATAATGAGTACAGTGACGTTACTGATTATACTCCACTAATTTTGCGGTTTCTATAGCGAGTTTACCGCTGTTTATCGCGTTTTCTTTAACTAGTTCCTTTAACGACCAGTTTATGCAAAAACCAGTCGTCAGAGGGACATTTAGCAGGTGCGGGAAAACCTTACACGGAGGAAAAACACTTCGAGTTGTCATAGACCTTTATTAGTCCAGACATTGTCTCTGAATATCTTGCTCATGCAAACAGTCACTTTGTTTTAGGATTGCTACATAGTTTATGTGCCATAGTTAGTTGTTTCGGATTGTAATGAGATGGTAACGCTTTTGAAAATCATTGTAACCTGTACAAACTTTAGGGACCAACTTATCTCTAATCACGTGTTTGTCTCGCTTTTGTAGTATCCTGGTGTGATGTTACATCGCACTGATTGCCTTATAGAACAGTGTTGTCTAGTGGTTTCTCGTGATATCCAATTTGTATTGTCAAACGACTGTACGCAAAGCGATTAGAGGACCCACTAGGCAGCTACGTTATGTTGGTTGCATGAAAATCAGGGGGGATCACAATTCTGGCCGTTCGGATACTTTTGCGCACGATAGTAGACGAATAGCAGTCGGATTGTCTCTTCGGCGCCTACAAATAAATAAAAAACAATAATAATAAGAATACCACGTAGAACTTCTCTTCATTTTCTGTGGGTGACAGATAACGTGATATTTTCTATTGGAGACATTACGATGCAAGAATCTGACTCCGTTACTCACACAGACGGTAATACCCATTCTAAGGAGGGTAGGACTTGCATAGCGATGCCGGGTGTCAAATTATAACTGCAAAAATTGTTTTCCTCAAAAAATTAAAAAAAATCTTTTCACATGAGAAAATTTGCAGATATTTGCTCAAGAAGTCATAACACACTGAGCTGCGCTCTGGATGTGGCAGAAATTATTGCCGTGACGTATAACTTGATATTTAAATTGTACATCTGAAGTTGGTGTTAAGAGGATGTGTGTGCTTTGGACAAAGAAGGACATTCCTTGACCGTGGCTATATGATGTACAGCGAACGACACTGGAAAAAATAAAAGAGCCTAATACTAGACTTGTCGATATCGTCCACAATAGCGAAAATTATCTTCTATAATTACGGAAGTTGGAGAGTCTGCCATTTTTTCTGTTTTATTTTACATCCAAAGATAATCTAGTAGCTGAAGGGACTGGTGAACTGAGGAAACATCAAATGTTAAAATTTTATGCTGCTTCAAATGCTAGATTTCGTCATCTTGCGGAAACAAGTGTGCCTGAAGGCTATAGCTGAATAACATTAGTATGAAATTTCTGGTCATGCATAAAATTAGTGAACTGATACAAACATTCCACTCAATCTCCCACGGATCCTTCTGGTGTCGGAAATGAGAACTGCAGACAGAAAGCTCAAATTTCAAATTCCTGATTTAAAAATGTATTCACGAATGAGGAGACTACCGTACCATGGTTTGACCGCCGCAAAGACTCACACATTACGGATATCGATAATAGCACCTCTTATGTTGAAAAACGATGAAAGAGATCAGGGAGTCAGGCCCAGAAGGAATACAAGCTACATTTTACATTGAATATGCCACTGGATTTGCTCCTTTCGTAGCTCGAACTAACAGATAATCGCTTGGGTAGTGAAAAGTGGTGTGTGACAGAAGAGCACAAGTCGGTCCTGTTTAAAAAAAAAGTTACAGATCGGATGCATAGGATCACAGACACGTATCGCAAATCTCAATATTTTGCAGGATCCAACAGCGTATTGTCGACATAAAAATCATTACTCTACTGGAAGAAAGCAGGTCCATTCAAAGCATCAGCACGGAATCAGAAAACAAGAACAAACGAGTGAAGCAAAGCATCCTTTATTCATTCACGACATTTTACGAACAATAGATGCAGTTGAACAGGGAGACTGAATCTTTCTAGATTTTCTAAGCTGTACCACTATATCGACTATTATTGAAGATACATGCCGATGGAGTAATGTGACTGGTTGTACGAAATGTAATATGACCCCAAATTTTGTCATTAATGTCAATATGTGCCAAGATTTATAGGGTAGGATCAGTAGCACTGTAAGAATAGTCGCAGATAATGCTGTTATGTGCCGTCGTTGGACCATCGCAAGAAATTGCGGAAAGACTTGGTTAACATTTCCTCTTGGTTTAACGAACGGCAGTTCTTCATAAATAACTATAAATTTAAGGTAAAGATTATAACAAAGAGAAAGAGCCGTGTAATATTTCTTTACCAGATCACTACTTAACGTGTCAA